>NC_069500.1:1184127400-1184369900 GCF_027579735.1 Bombina bombina
TATGAGAGGGTGTGTTATATGAGAGCGTGCAGCGGTTGTATGAGAGGGTGTGTGGAGGGTGTGTTTGTTATATGAGAGTATGGTGCGTGTTGGTGGTGTGTGTGTGTGTTGTATGAGAATGTGTATGGTGTGTGTGTTATATGACAGGGTGTGTGTGTTGTATGAGAGTGTGTGTGGGTTGTATAAGAATGTGTGTGGTGTGTGTTTGTTATATGAGAGGGTGTGTGTGTTATTACCTTTTACAACACTTTCAAGTTTGACTAGGAGGAATAGCGTATGCACACATTTTAGTCACTTTGCCAAAAAATCGAGGCTATCTTGTTGCATATTACTTCATAAATTTTCAGACAAACCGTGAAAACATAATTTATGCTTACTTGATAACTGTATTTATTTCATGGTGGTGAGAGTCAACGATCCATTACTCCTGGGAATTACTTTTCCCTACCACTAAGAGGAGGCAAATATTCCCAAACCCCAGGAGCTCTATAAAACCTATTCCACCTCACTGGCAACTCAGCCTGATGTATATCCAAGCTAAAGAGGTAGGAAAAGAATCAAGAGCAAATAGGAGCAGGGGAAAAAAATGTGCGAAAGAAGAAAAAAAACACCAGAAAAACAAAGGGTGGGGTCTTGTGGACTTTCACCACCATAAAAGAAATTAATTTACCAGGTAAGCATAAACAAAATTATGCTTACCTGATAAATTTCTTTCTTTCCGGGCATGGAGAGTCCACAACGTCATTCCAATTACTAGTGGGATATTCAACTCCTGGCCAGCAGGAGGAGGCAAAGAACACCCCAGCAAAGCTGTTAAGTGTAACTTCCCTTACCTATAACCCCCAGTCATTCAGCCGCCGGAAAATGGAAAAAGAAGAAACACAAAAGTTATAGAGGTGCCTGAGGTTCACTCAAAAAAAAACTGCCAAATTATAATATATTATATGAGTAGAGAAAGAAAGAGGTACTATGTTAAAGAGAGTGTATGATAGATTGGCCATAATGGCCCCATTATAGAATAGAGATATTGTTATCAGTACACCCTACAGGAAAGGTACCTTATCACTTCTACCCACACGCTATGAGTTTATAAGAGAACTCAACCTCCAGAGGGGCAGGCATGTGTATTTGTATGCTCTTTTAAAATGTCTATTATTTTTCAATTGTTATTAATAAAAGTTCAATTTTATTTCAATAAACCTCCCACTTTTTCCATTCCCTTGACCTAATTGAAATCAGTAAATTTCACAATAATATACTGAACCTCAGTGCCACATAGTACCTCTTTCTTTCTCTACTCATATAAAATATTAAAAACCAATGGTACTAGGCACTGCCCTCTACAGACACCTAGGTTTGTGTATTCTAGGATTTTTGTGAATTTACATCACTCTCCGCACCCTGTTTGAAAATATCTTTTCAGAAACCTTATCATATCAAATTATAATATAAAAAGGAGGGTGGGGTCGTGGACTCTCTATGCCCGGAAAGAAAGAAATTTATCAGGTAAGCATAAATTTTGTTTTCTTTCCTATGCCATGGAGAGTCTGCAATGTAATTCCAATTACTAGTGGGAACCAATACCCAAGCTACAGTACACGGAATGAAAAGGGAGGGAGAGCAAGGCAGGAGGACCTAAACAGAAGGCACCACCGTTTGAAGAACCTGTCTCCCAAAAGAGGCCTCAGCCGAGGCAAAAGTATCAAATTTGCAAGATTTGGAAAAAGTATACAAAGAGGACCATGTTGCCGCCTTGCAAAAGTGGTCAACAGCAGCTTCATTTTTTAAAGCCCAAGAAGAGGAGACAGCCCTAGTGGAATGAGCCATAATTCTCTCAGGAGGCTGCTGTCCAGCTGTCTCATAAGAAAAATGAATCATACCTCTTAACCAGAGGGAAAGAGTAGTAGAAGTGGCCTTCTGACCCTTACGCTTTCCAAAGAAAACAATAAACAGAGCAGAAGATGGCCTAAAAAAAACATAATTTATGCTTACCTGATAAATTTATTTCTCTTGTAGTGTATCCAGTCCACGGATCATCCATTACTTATGGAATATATTCTCCTTCCCAACAGGAAGTTGCAAGAGTCCACCCACAGCAAAGCTGCTATATAGCTCCTCCCCTAACTGCCATATTCAGTCATTCGACCGAAAACATGTAGAGAAAGGAAAAAACCATAGGGTGCAGTGGTGACTGTAGTTCAAATGAAAAAAATTACCTGCCTTAAAGTGACAGGGCGGGCCGTGGACTGGATACACTACAAGAGAAATACATTTATCAGGTAAGCATAAATTATGTTTTCTCTTGTTAAGTGTATCCAGTCCACGGATCATCCATTACTTATGGAATACCAATACCAAAGCTAAAGTACACGGATGATGGGAGGGACAAGGCAGGTACTTAAACAGAAGTTACCACTGCCTGTAAGAAACCCTTTCTCCCAAAAATAGCCTCCGAAGAAGCAAGGTATCAAATTTGTTAAATTTGAAAAAGTATGAAGCGCAGACCAAGACTCCGTCTTGTAAATCTGTTCCACAGAAGCCACATTTAAAAAAAGGCCCAAGTGAAAACCACAGCTCTAGTAGAATGAGCTGTAATCCCTTCAGGAGGCTGCTGTCCAGCAGTCTCATAAGCTAAATGAATTATGCCTTTGTAACCAAAAAGACAGAGAGGCTGCCAAAGTCTTTTGACCTCTCCTCTGTCCAGAATAGACAACAAACAAGGTGAACGTTTGATGAAAACTGTAGTAGCTTGTAAGTAAAACTTTAAAGCACAAACCACGTCCAATATTGTGTAATAGACGTTCCTTCTTTGAGGAAGGATTAGGATACACGCATGGAACAACTATCTCTTGAGTGATGTTCTTGTTAGATACCACCTTAGGAAAAAACCCAGGTTGGTACGCAGGACTACCTTATCTGTACGAAGGACCAGATAAGGAGAATCACATTGTAACACAGATAACTTGGAGACTCTACGAGTCGAGGAAATAGCTACCCAAAAGGAACTTTCCAAGATAAAGATTGATATCTATGGAACAAAAAAGGTTCAAACGGAACTTCTTGAAGAACCTTAAGAACCAGGTTTAAGCTCCTTGGTGGAGCAACAGTTTTAAACACAGGCTTGGATCTAACCAAAGCCTGACCAAATGCCTGAACGTCTAGAATACCTGCCAGACGCTTGTGCAAAAAAATAGACAGAGTAAAAATCTGTCCCTTTTAAGGAATTAGCTGACAACCCTTTTCTCCAAAACATCTTGGAGAAAAGATAATATCCTGGGAATCCAGACTTTACTCCATGAATAACCCTTGGATTCATAACAATCAGATATTTACACCATATCTATGTTCAATTTTCCTAGAGACAGGCTTTCATGTCTGTATTAAGGTATCAATGGCTGACTCGGAGAAGCCATGCTTTGATAACATCAAGCGTTCAGTCTCCAGGCAGTCCATCTCAGATTGATTCTATTTAGAAGGTTGAAAGGACCCTGAGGTAGAGGGACCTGTCTCAGAAGCAGAGACCGTGATGGAAAGGATGACATGTCCACCAGATCTGCATACCAGGTCCCTGCGTGGCTACGCAGGCGCTGTCAAAAACACCAAAGCCCTCTCCTGCTTGGTCTTGACCTCCGGAGGAAATCCCACTCCCCCCGGAAGAAAAGTCTGACGACTTAGAAAATCCACCTCCCAGTTCTCAACACCTGGGATATGGATAGCTGATAGACAAGAGTGAGTCTCTGTCCAGTGAATTATTGTAAGACTTCTAACATCGCTAGGGAACTTCTGTTCCCCATTGATGGCTGATGTAAGCCACAGTCGTGTATATTGTCCGACTGAGTATGATGTACCTCAGAGTTGCTAACTGAGGCCAAGTCTGAAGAGCATGGAATATCACTCCCAGTTCCAGAATATTTATTAGAAGGAGGGTCTCCTCCTAAGTCCACTATCCCTGAGCCTTCAGGGAGTTCCAGACTGCATCCCAACCTAAAAGGCTGGCATCTATTGTAACAATTGTCCTATCTGACCTGCGTAAGGTCATACCCTTGGACAGATGGACCTGATATAGTCACCAGAGAAGAGAATCTCTGGTCTCTTGGTCCAGGTTAAACAGGGGAACAAATCTGTGTAATCCCCGTTCCTCTGACTGAGCATGCATAGTTGCAGTGGTCTGAAATGTAGAAGTGCAAACGGTACTATGTCCCTTGCCGCTACCATTAAGCCGATTTCATTCATGTACTGAGCCACCGAAGGGCGCGGATGGGATGAAAAACACGGCAGAAATTTAGAAACTTTGACAACCTGGACTCCGTCAGGTAAATTTTCATTTCTACAGAATCTATCAGAGTCCCTAGGAGGGAAAACTTTGAGATTGGGGATAGAGAACTCTATCCTTGTTCACTTTCCACCCATGTGATCTCAGAAATGCCAGTACTACGTCCGTATGAGACTTGGCAATTTGGATGTTTGACGCCTGTATCAGGATGTCGTCTAAATAAGGGGCCACTTCTATGCCCTGCGGCCTAAGGACCGCCAAAGCGACCCCAGAACCTCCATAAAGATTCTTGGGGCTGTAGATATCCCAAAGGAAAGAGCTACAAACTGGTAATGCCTGTCTAGAAAGGCAAACCTGAAAAAACGAAGGTGATCTTTATGCATCCCAATGTGAGGATAAGCATCCTTCAAATCCATTGTAGTCCTCTATTGACTCTCCTGGATCATAGTTAAGATGGTACGAATAGTTTCCATCTGAAATGACGGAATTCTGAGGAATTTGTTTAAGATCTTTAGATCCAAAATAGGTCTGAAGGTTCCCTCACCTTGGGAACCACAAACAGATATGAGTAAAAACTCTGTCCCTGTTCCTCTCTTGGAACTGGATGGATCTCGTACACAATGTAAGAATGCCTCCTTCTTTATCTGGTTTGCAGATAATTGTGAAAGGCGAAATCTCCCCTTTTTTTGGGGGGGAATCTTTGAAATCCAGAAGATATCTCTGGGATATAAATTCCAATGCCTAGGGATCCTGGGCATCTCTTGCCCACCGCCTGGGCGAAGAATGAAAGTCTGCCCCCTATAGGATCCGTTACCGGATAGGGGTACGTTCCTTCATGCTGCCTTAGAGGTAGCAGCAGGCTCCTTGGCCTGCTTATCTTTGTTCCAGGTCCGATTGTCTCCAGACCCGCCTTGGACTGAGCAAAAATTAGACCTTTTTTGGCCCTTGATTTGGACCTATCCTGAGGAAGGGCATGACCTTTTCCTCCAGTGATATAAGCAATAATCTCCTTCAAACCAGGCCCGATAGGGTCTGCCCCTTGAAGGGAAGTTAAATAGTTTATTTATTAAAGTCACGACAGCTGACCATGATATAAGTCATAGCGCTCTGCGCGCCAGTATAGTAAAAAACAGAATTCTTAGCCGTTAGTCTAGTCAAATGAACAAAGGCATCAGAAAACAAAGGAATTGGCTAGCATAAGCTTGTCAAATATATTCATCCAATGGAGTCGCTAACTGTAAAGCCTCATCAAGAGACTCAACCCAGAACGCCGCAGCAGCAGTGACAGAAGCAATGTATGCAAGGGGCTGCAGGATAAAAACCCTGTTGAATAAACATTTTTTATCCATTGGATCTAAAAAGCACAACTGTCCTCGCCAGAGGTAGTGGTACGCTTAGCTAGAGTAGAAACTCTTCTCTCCACCTTAGGAACTGTCTGCCAGAAGTCCCGTGTGGCGGTAACTATTAGAAAACATTCTTCTAAAAAATAGGAGGGGAAGAGAACGGCACACCTGGTCTATCCCATTCCTTATTAAAACATTTTTAGTAAACCTCTTTAGGTATTGGAAAAACATCAGTACACACCGGCACTGCATATTATTTATCCAGTCTACACAATTTCTCTGGCCCTGCGATTGTACACATTCATTCAGAGCAGCCAAAGCCTCCCTGAGCGACAAGTGGAGGTTCTCAAGCATAAATTTTAAATGTAGAAATATCAGAATCAGGTTAAATCATCTTCCCTGAGTCAAAAAAAATCACCCACAGACTAAGCATATTGTGAGGTAGTATCATACATGGTTCTTAAAGCGTCTGTATGCTCTGTATCTACCCCCAGAGCTATCTGCTTTCCTTTAATTTCAGGTAGTCTGACTAATACTGCTGCCAGAGTATTATTCACCACCTTTGCCATGTCTTGTAAAATAAACGCTATGGGCGCCCTTGATGTACTTGGCGCCATTTGAGCGTGAGTCCCTGAAGCGGGAGTCGAAGGGTCTGACACGTGGGGAGAGTTAGTTGGCATAACTTTCCCCTTGACAGAATCCCCTGGTAAAATAAACGCTATGGGTGCCCTTGATGTACTTGGCGCCATTTGAGCGTGAGTCCCTAAAGCGGGAGTCAAAAGGTCTGACACGTGGGGAGAGTTAGTCGGCATAACTACCCCCACGACAGAATCCACTGGTGATAATGTTTTTAAAAACAAAAAATGATCTTTATTGTTTAACATGAAATCAGTACATCTGGTACACATTCTAAGATGGGGTTCCACCATGGCTTTAAAACATAATGAACACAGAGCTTCCTCTATGTCAGACATGTTAAAACAGACTAATAATGAGACTAGTAAGCTTGGAAAACACTTTAAATCAAGTTAACAAGCAAATATATAAAACGTTACTGTGCCTTTAAGAGAAACAAATTTTGTCAAAATTTGAAAAACAGTGAAAAAAGACAGTAAAACAAACAAAATTTTTACAGTACATGTAATAAGGTAACAGAGCATTGCACCCACTTGCCAATGGATGATTAACCCCTTAATGCAAAAAACAGATAAAAAAAACGACATAGACGTTTTTAAAAACAGACACAACAAAACTGCCACAGCAGAGCTGTGGATTACCTTCCCTATAAACGATTTTGGAAGTCTTTTTTAGCCCTTTAGAAAAGTCCTGTAGTATTCATGGGACTGCTGAGGGAATCTGGATGATTCATTTTGTAATTTTAACTGCGCAAAAAAGCGCTAAATTAGGCCCCTCCCACTCATATTACAACAGTGGGAAGCTTCAGTTAACTGTTTCTATGCAAAATTTAAGCCAGCCAATAAGTTTTATCACCAAACATATGTTAAAAAAAACGATTAAACATGCCAGCAAACGTTTTAAAACACATTTTTACAAGAGTATGTATCTCTATTAATAAGCCTGATACCAGTCGCTTTTACTGCATTTAAGGCTATACCAACATTACAGTGTTATCACCAATGTACGTTAAAAAACGATTAAACATGCCAGCAAACGTTTTAAAACACATTTTTATAAGAGTATGTATCTCTATTAATAAGCCTGATACCAGTCGCTATCGCTGCATTTAAGGCTTTACTTACATTACTTCGGTATCAGCAGTATTTTCTTAGTCAATTCCATTCCTAGAAAAATATTTTACTGCACATACCTTTTCTGCAGGAAAACCTGCACGCCATTCCCCCTCTGAAGTACCTCACTCCTCAGAATGTGTGAGAACAGCAAATGGATCTTAGTTACGTCTGCTAAGATCATAGAAAAACGCAGGCAGATTCTTCTTCCAAATACTGCCTGAGAAAAACAGCAAACTCCGGTGCCATTTAAAAATAACAAACTTTTGATTGAAGAATAAACTAAGTATAAATCACCACAGACTCTCACAACCTCCTATCTATGTTGAGGCTTGCAAGAGAATGACTGAATATGGCAGTTAGGGGAGGAGCTATATAGCAGCTTTGCTGTGGGTGGACTCTTGCAACTTCCTGTTGGGAAGGAGAATATATTCCATAAGTAATGGATGATCCGTGGACTGGATACACTTAACAAGAGAAATCAGTAATTTGAAGGAAAAACCTTAGAGTACGCACAACATCCAGATTATGCAAAAAACGTACCTTATGTGAAGGATTGGAACCATAAGAAGGAACAACAATTTTCTGACTAATATTTCAATCTGAGACTACCTAGGGGAGAAAACCCAGGTTGGTACGAAGGACCGCCTTATCCCCATGAAAAATAAGGAAAGGGGAATCACACAGCAGAACCGCAAGCTCAGAAAACTCTGCAAAACAGAGGAAACAGGAAAACAGTTTCATATCAACAGAATGCAACGGCTCCAAAGGAGCCTGCTGGAAAAACTTGAAGAATAAGATTAGAACTCCAAGAAGGAGCAACGGGTCTAAACAGAGTCCTGATTCTGACCAGGGACTGAACAAAGATTGAAAATCTGTGGTAGGTCAGCCAGGCATATAAGCAAAGGAATCGAAATAAAAACCTATCTTATCCTTCAAAAAACTGATTGTCACGCCTTTCTCTATGTCCTCAGAGAGAAAAGAAGGAAAGAGAGAGAGGAAGTGAGGAAAACTCACCCTACTCCAAAAAGGAGACCCTAGATACGAACCAATAAAGGAATATACAGCTCACCTTATGGAACCCTATTTGGAAAACCACGCCTAGACAATACTAGGTGGTCAAACTCCAAGCAGAGAGCTTCATACAAAGTTGGTTTGAAAAAGAAAGGGACCTTGAATAAAAGGTCCTTCCTTAGCGGCAATTTAAAGGAACCAGAAGAGCAAACCGCAGAAAATAGAATGACCCGTAAGATACACACGTCCTTCAGAACTATTGAAGTCCTGAATTGACCCTCCTAAAACAAAGGAGAATAAAAGGAAGTCTCTAGTTTGAAAGACAATGAAAAAATGAGACCCTCTAGGTCTAAAAAAAAAGGTGAAAAAAAATCCCTCTTTCTTGGGAACCGCAAACAGGATGAAAAAGATCCTAGACCTTGATCAGCTAGAAGAACTGGACAACTTCTAAAGAGGCGAGAATTTTAATAAAGCCTCTCCTGATCCAACCTGAAAATATTCTTAACAGGAGAAATCAGCCTCAGAGAGGACACAAGAAGAATAACATCCGAAAAACCTGAGATACTACTTCCACTGGCCAAAGGAATCTAGACAAGGCAAACCCAAGCCTGCTGAAAGAAGGAAAACCTACCCCTTACTTGATCCATGCTTGGACCGGGGGCGGACCCTTTAATAAAATATAAACTCAAAGGAAGGCTACTAAACTCTGGGGAGAGGATTGCTGCCCCTATACCAAGCCATAGTAGACCGGCATGAGGTCAAAACCTGCTCATAAATAAAATAATAAGAGAAAAAAATACATCCAGCGCCAGCAGCTGGATATAAACCAACAACCTATGTGTTGCAAGCAACAAGGCTAATCACTAGGATCCATAAGCCTGTTCCCAGTATAGGCAGCAAACCGGAAAATCTCATATACGAAGCTGCGACTGAACCACTGAGCTATTTGACCAGTACCCCAGCGACCCTATGGACTACATTTCTAGTCTTGAGGAAGAAGGACTCCATTTACACCAAGAAAAATAGACCAATAAACCAGGACCAAATCTTAGATCTAGATAAAAAAAAAAGTCAGCTGTAGCCACTGGGCCCTGCGATAGAAATAAAATATATCATAAACTGGAAACCACGCAGTTTGCAGAATGTGTAATTGTCATCACATATAAGGGGAAAAACACCTTAGTAGTGCTATAAATGATAACATAGAAAACTATAGATTAGTGTCCCAAGTAACACTAAGAGATTGAGTATGATAGCAGAAACCATACATCACACACAATAGAAAAATTAGTGTCAATAAAGACACTAAAAGTATGATATCTGGACCATACAAGTTGAAATAGGATCCTTACATAAAAAAGGATAATAGACAATCAATGGAAAACAAGAAGCCTGAATGCAAACCGCACATCGAGGACACCGCTGGTGACTCTGTTGCGGAGCTCTGTCTGGGATTGAACCCGGAACTCCAGATTCAGAATCCAGTATGCTCTGTCTGTAGCACTGGTAAGCCTACCGCACCTGGTGTTCCCAGGCGGACTCCCATCCAGGTACAGACCAGGTGTGATATACCTTTAAGGTATATCCCCTCCCATTTTGCTACCATCCTATTTAAAGGAGTCCTTTACACTTTAACCCTGCCTGAAAATTGTAGCACCTTGTGTTACTAGCTAAAGTTCTGCTTATTTAGCTGTTATTTCTTCAGGTCTAACATTAGACTATCTGGGACAGAATTGTCTTATATTTTGAGTTCCTGTTTATAGAAATGCTAACCTTCGTATTTGCTTATTCTCCTTTTTGTCCTCTTGGAGCTATTTGTGTTAAGCTTTGACCGGCTTCTCCTTGGATCACTCCTCCAGCTGTTACCCAAGACGGAACTACTTTCCCCGGCGTCCCGGATGTTAGCCACACTCACACCGGACTTCTCTGTGAATGGAGCAGTACGTATATGAGGAATTTGTTGGTTTAAGGTATCGTTCTCACTATTAACTTGCTGGATTTACTTGTAACCCCTCCTCAGCTACCTTGGGTCATAACTACTTATTCTCAGCAGTATTACCGTAACTCTGATCATACTTATGCTCGCTTGACTCTGCATTTGTATCACACTTGTTGCATTTGCCAGTAACCTTTATGCTTGTTCTCCCTTACGCAAAATTCATCAGATATCATATATATGTTGTGGTACTTTGGCAGCATTTAAGGAAACCACTTTGCTTGCATAAGTATGTATGAGAGAGTGTCTGGACTTTGTACATATTTTAGTGTGAACGGTTGTGTGAGTGTGTGAAGACAGTTCTAATCCAGACTACGGATTTCTCATCTCATCTAAAAGCTGGGCTTATACTATCTGAAAACCTTTGGCAAGAGGTTTTGCACTGATTCTCTTTAACCCTTTCTTATCTGGAATCTGGGTTAATATTACTTGATTGAACTCTAAAGGACATATACCAACTTGTTCTCTTAAGGATATTAACTGCTTGATCACTAAGCATCTTTTCTCTTTACAATCCAGTTGAGGATTTATTTTATATTAACCCTCACCTATTTGAATTCTTCCTCATTAAAGTGTCTCACTGTATATCCCCCAGATAACATAGCCATTGATACCTGGTGGGTACTAATTAAGAGCTACACTACCTGATAGGTAGACTTTGTATAAGGTAAACTCAGGTTGAGTTATTATATATTTCACTCATATACCACATAATTTTCAGGCCACAAAATAGATTGGTATCAGATATTTTATACATACCAATCAACATGAATCCTGAGGAAATAAAAAATGAGTTTACTAATATACATCAGAAACTTGATCACTTAACCCGCGGCCTCACTGAGGTGCAGGCAGAACATATTGTTTTAAAAAGTATTAATAAAGATTGCATGCCATCAAAAGAAATTGAAATTCCTGAACCACATATCCAACATCCTACACCATTTTCTGGTAAACAAAGTGACTTCAGAGATTTTAAAAATGCATGCAATCTATTATTCTCGTTAAAACCACAAACCTATCACTCAGACAGGATTAAAGTGTGTACTGTAATCTCTTATGTACAAGGTGAACCTCGGTCTTGGGCGAACCGATTCTATGAAACTAATAAACTGTAATGGAATAGGATTTCTGTTCGAAGCTCAACTGCAGATATACTGACTGAAAATTATATTATACACAGTGTTTGACTTGTATCACTTCAGTATGTGATTGCACAGAGATGTTGAAGTACAATCAGGATTGTGAGAGTGAATTTATTCTGAGAAACCAATTATGTAAAAGACAGTATGCTACTGAGAGAATGTCTCTTTAAAGGTATCAGTGTCTGAGAAGATTCACTTGTATGATATTATTAGTAATTGCAAAGTTTAGCTGAGAGGTAAAGCTAATTCAAATTCCTTGTAAGCAGGAATTAACACACAGCAGGGTTTTATACAAGCTTCAGGTGACTGAGGTCAGAGCACAAATATGTTAACTAAGAAATTCAGGACAGAACGAGTGATGTTACTTTTACCCTGAATGCTTCTGTGCTCTTTTCACTGCTGCAGAGAAAAAAATGACAGGCAGCTGAAAGTGAAAGGAATTTCAGGGAGGAGTTCTCCAGATGGCTGAATCGGCTTCTACAGGTCTGAGATAACCTTCCAAAGGTCAAATAACATTGCGGTGCAAATATATACAGTGAGATTGTGAAGCAGGAGGTAACGGTTGATTGCAGAGAAAGAGGTTAGAAAGTCACAGTTCAATCAGCTGTCTCCTGGTAGTAGCTGAAATAGCTCAGCGTGGTTGAAACAAACTGAATCCCTTCAATGGAAACAATGTTGCAAAGTTTTCCAAAACCAGACTTAGTTAGAAAGTTCACACGTTGTAGATTTAGGCAATAAATCAAGTAGAGGTTTAGTAATAAAGCTCAGTGGTGCTGCTGCTATACTGTTTAGCTCAGTGTTTTTCAACCATTGTGCCGTGGCACACTAGTGTGCCGTGAGAGATCCTCAGGTGTGCCACGGCAGACTGACAACAGTGTGACATATTTTTTAAACTTTGCTTGTTTTTTACTCCCAGTGCAGGGGTAGTTTGTAGGAGGCATGGCATAACAGCACAATACATACAGTATGTGTGTGTTTGTGTGTATGTGTGTATATATATATATGCTGTATTAGGCTACAATGTGTGATTTTTTTTAAATTTTGGGATGGTGGTGTGCCACAGGATTTTTTTATGTAAAAAAGTGTGCCACTGCAAAAAAAAGGTTAAAAATCACTGGTTTAGCTAACAAAATACTAAGCACTGATCGTTGTACACACAGCTGATTTATCACCTTGGTAGGCAGGGCTTGATGACTCATGGCAGATAATTAAAAGGTACAGAGCAAGCAAGCCAAATCCCTGACATTAACCTATTTTAGATTCACTACAAGACTTCTTCACGGCTATGTACGAGGATGTTAACACTCAGTTACATGCAGAGACACGCCTCCGTCAATTAAAACAAGGTAAACGCACAGTGGAAGAATACACTACAGACTTCCAGATGTGGGCCACTGATTCTCAGTGGAATGAGATCAGTCTAAAAAAACCAGTTCCGCATGGATCTCTCAGAAACTGTAAAAATATAATTTATGCTTACCTGATAAATTCATTTCTCCTGTAGTGTAGTCAGTCCACGGGTCATCCATTACTTATGGGATTATAACTCCTCCCTAACAGGAAGTGCAAGAGGATCACCCAAGCAGAGCTGCTATATAGCTCCTCCCCTCTACGTCATATCCAGTCATTCGACCGAAACCATACGAGAAAGGAGAAACTATAGGGTGCAGTGGTGACTGGAGTTTAATTAAAATTTAGACCTGCCGTAAAAACAGGGCGGGCCGTGGACTAACTACACTACAGGAGAAATGAATTTATCAGGTAAGCATAAATTATATTTTCTCCTGTTAAGTGTAGTCAGTCCACGGGTCATCCATTACTTATGGGATACCAATAACATAATTTATGCTTACCTGATAAATTTATTTCTCTTGTAGTGTAGTCAGTCCACGGGTCATCCAATACTTATGGAATATATCTCTTCCTAACAGGAAGCTGCAAGAGGATCACCCAGCAGAGCTTGCTACATAGCTCCTCCCCTCACATGTCATATTCAGTCATTCGACCAAAGCAGACGAGAAAGGAGAAACCATAGGGTGCAGTGGTGACTGGAGTTTAATTAAAATTTAGGTCTGCCTTAAAGACAGGGCGGGCCGTGGACTGACTACACTACAAGAGAAATAAATTTATCAGGTAAGCATAAATTATGTTTTCTCTTGTCAAGTGTAGTCAGTCCACGGGTCATCCATTACTTATGGAATACCAATACCAAAGCTAAAGTACACGGATGAAGGGAGGGACAAGGCAGGAACATTAAACAGAAGGAACCACTGCCTGAAGTACCTTTCTCCCAAAAATAGCCTCTGAAGAAGCAAAAATGTCAAATTTGTAAAATTTTGAAAAGGTGTGAAGCGAAGACCAAGTCGCAGCCTTGCAAATCTGTTCAACAGAGGCCTCATTTTTAAAGGCCCAGGTGGAAGCCACAGCTCTAGTAGAATGAGCT
The DNA here is from genome assembly GCF_027579735.1 of Bombina bombina. Lineage (NCBI taxonomy): Eukaryota > Metazoa > Chordata > Amphibia > Anura > Bombinatoridae > Bombina > Bombina bombina. The sequence goes on from NC_069500.1 coordinate 1,184,141,363, forward strand.
GTAATCCTTTCAGGAGGCTGCTGTCCAGCAGTCTCATAGGCTAAACGTATTATGCTACGAAGCCAAAAAGAGAGAGAGGTAGCCGAAGCCTTTTGACCTCTTCTCTGTCCAGAGTAAACGACAAACAGGGAAGAAGTTTGACGAAAATCTTTAGTTGCCTGCAAATAGAACTTCAGGACACGGACTACGTCCAAATTATGCAAAAGTCGTTCCTTCTTTGAAGAAGGGTTAGGACACAGTGATGGAACAACAATCTCTTGATTGATATTCCTGTTAGTAACTACCTTAGGTAAGAACCCAGGTTTAGTACGCAGAACTACCTTGTCTGAATGAAAAATCAGATAAGGAGAATCACAATGTAAGGCAGATAACTCAGAGACTCTTCGAGCCGAGGAAATAGCCATCAAAAACAAAACCTTCAAGGATAACAGCTTGATATCAATGGAATGAAGGGGTTCAAATAGAACGCCTTGAAGAACATTAAGAACTAAGTTTAAGCTCCACGGCGGAGCAACAGTCTTAAACACAGGCTTAATCCTAGTTAAAGCCTGACAAAAAACCTGAACGTCTGGAACTTCAGCCAGACGTTTGTGTAGAAGAATAGACAGAGCAGAAATCTGTCCCTTTAACGAACTAGCAGATAAGCCCTTTTCTAAACCCTCTTGTAGAAAGGACAATATCCTAGGAATCCTAACCTTACTCCATGAGTAACTCTTGGATTCGCACCAATATAAATATTTACGCCATATCTTATGGTAAATTTTTCTGGTAACAGGCTTCCTAGCCTGTATTAAGGTATAATCAAGCGTTCAATCTCCATGCAGTCAGCCTCAGAGAAATTAGATTTGGATGTTTGAAAGGACCCTGAATTAGAAGGTCCTGTCTCAGAGGTAGAGACCACGGTGGACAGGACGACATGTCCACTAGGTCTGCATACCAGGTCCTGCGTGGCCACGCAGGCGCTATCAGAATCACCGAAGCTCTCTCCTGTTTGATCTTGGCAATCAAACGAGGAAGCATCGGGAATGGTGGAAACACATAAGCCATGTTGAAGACCCAAGGGGCTGTCAGAGCATCTATCAGCACCGCTCCCGGGTCCCTGGACCTGGATCCGTAACAAGGAAGCTTGGCGTTCTGGCGAGACGCCATGAGATCCAGATCTGGTTTGCCCCAACGAAGAATCAGTTGAGCAAAGACCTCCGGATGAAGTTCCCACTTCCCCGGATGAAAAGTCTGGCGACTTAGAAAATCCGCCTCCCAGTTCTCTACGCCTGGGATGTAAATCGCTGACAGGTGGCAAGAGTGAGACTCTGCCCAGCGAATTATCTTTGAGACTTCCAACATCGCTAGGGAACTTCTGGTTCCCCCTTGATGGTTGATGTAAGCCACAGTCGTGATGTTGTCCGACTGAAATCTGATGAACCTCAGAGTTGCTAACTGAGGCCAAGCTAGGAGAGCATTGAATATTGCTCTTAATTCCAGAATATTTATTGGGAGGAGTTTCTCCTCCTGAGTCCATAATCCCTGAGCTTTCAGCGAGTTCCAGACTGCGCCCCAGCCTAGAAGGCTGGCGTCTGTTGTTACAATCGTCCAATCTGGCCTGTGAAAGGTCATCCCCTTGGACAGATGTGGCCGAGAGAGCCACCATAGAAGAGAATCTCTGGTCTCTTGATCCAGACTTAGTAGGGGGGACAAATCTGAGTAATCCCCGTTCCACTGATTTAGCATGCACAATTGCAGCGGTCTGAGATGCAGGCGCGCAAATGGTACTATGTCCATTGCCGCTACCATTAAGCCGATTACTTCCATGCACTGAGCTACTGACGGGTGTGGAATGGAATGAAGGACACGGCAAGCATTTAGAAGTTTTGATAACCTTGCCTCTGTCAGGTAAATTTTCATCTCTACAGAATCTATAAGAGTCCCTAGAAAGGGAACTCTTGTAAGTGGTAATAGAGAACTCTTTTCCACGTTCACCTTCCACCCATGCAACCTCAGAAATGCCAGAACTATCTCTGTATGAGACTTGGCAGTTTGAAAACTTGACGCTTGTATCAGAATGTCGTCTAGGTACGGAGTCACCGCTATGCCTCGCGGTCTTAGTACCGCCAGAAGTGAGCCCAGAACTTTTATAAAGATTCTTGGAGCCGTAGCTAATCCGAAGGGAAGAGCTACAAACTGGTAATGCCTGTCTAGGAAAGCAAATCTTAGGTACCGATAATGATCCTTGTGAATCGGTATGTGAAGGTAGGCATCCTTTAAATCCACTGTGGTCATGTACTGACCCTCTTGGATCATGGGAAGGATGGTTCGAATAGTTTCCATTTTGAATGATGGAACTCTTAGAAATTTGTTTAGGATTTTTAAGTCCAAGATTGGTCTAAAGGTTCCCTCTTTCTTGGGAACCACAAATAGATTTGAATAGAATCCCTGCCCGTGTTCCGTCCGCGGAACTGGGTGGATCACCCCCATTAGTAAAAGGTCTTGTACACAGCGTAGAAACGCCTCTTTCTTTATTTGGTTTGCTGATAACCTTGAAAGATGAAATCTCCCTCGTGGAGGAGAAGTTTTGAAGTCCAGGAGATATCCCTGAGATATGATCTCCAACGCCCAGGGATCCTGGGCATCTCTTGCCCAAGCCTGGGCGAAGAGAGAAAGTCTGCCCCCCACTAGATCCGTTTCCGGATAGGGGGCCCTCTCTTCATGCTGTCTTGGGGGCAGCAGCAGCAGGTTTCTTGGCCTGCTTGCCCTTGTTCCAGGACTGGTTAACTTTCCAGCCCTGCCTGTAACGAGCAACAGCTCCTTCCTGTTTTGGAGCGGAGGAAGTTGATGCTGCTCCAGCCTTGAAGTTACGAAAGGCACGAAAATTAGACTGTTTGGCCTTTGATTTGGCCCTGTCCTGAGGTAGAGCATGGCCCTTACCTCCCGTAATGTCAGCTATAATTTCTTTCAAGCCGGGCCCGAATAAGGTCTGCCCTTTGAAAGGAATATTAAGCAATTTAGATTTAGAAGTCACGTCAGCTGACCAGGATTTAAGCCATAGCGCTCTGCGCGCTTGGATGGCGAATCCGGAGTTCTTAGCCGTAAGTTTGGTTAAATGTACGACGGCATCAGAAACAAATGCGTTAGCTAGCTTAAGTGCTTTAAGCTTGTTCATAATTTCATCCAATGGAGCTGTGCGAATGGCCTCTTCCAGAGACTCAAACCAGAATGCCGCCGCAGCAGTGACAGGCGCAATGCATGCAAGGGGCTGTAAGATAAAACCTTGTTGAACAAACATTTTCTTAAGGTAACCCTCTAATTTCTTATCCATTGGATCTGAAAAGGCACAACTATCCTCCACCGGGATAGTGGTACGCTTAGCTAAAGTAGAAACTGCTCCCTCCACCTTAGGGACCGTCTGCCATAAGTCTCGTGTGGTGGCGTCTATAGGAAACATTTTCCTAAATATGGGAGGAGGGGAAAAGGGCACACCAGGTCTATCCCACTCCTTGCTAATAATCTCTGTAAGCCTTTTAGGTATAGGAAACACGTCAGTACACACCGGTACCGCATAGTATCTATCCAACCTACATAATTTTTCTGGAATTGCAACCGTGTTACAATCATTCAGAGCCACTAATACCTCCCCTAGCAATATGCAGAGGTTCTCAAGCTTAAATTTAAAATTAGAAATCTCTGAATCCAGTCTCCCTAGATCAGATCCGTCACCCACAGAATGAAGCTCTCTGTCTTCACGTTCTGCAAACTGTGACGCAGTATCTGACATGGCTCTCACCTCATCCGCGCGCTCTGTCCTTAACCCAGAGCTATCGCGCTTGCCTCTTAATTCTGGCAATTTAGATAATACTTCTGTCATAACAGTAGCCATGTCTTGCAAAGTGATTTGTAAGGGCCTCCCTGATGTACTTGGCGCCACAAAATCACGCCCCTCCTGAGCGGGAGGCGAAGGTACTGACACGTGAGGAGAGTTAGTCGGCATAACTTCCCCCTCGTTGTCTGGTGATAATTTCTTTACATGTAAAGATTGACTTTTATTTAAAGTAGCATCAATGCAATTAGTACATAAATTTCTATTGGGCTCCACATTGGCCTTTAAACATAGTGAACAAAGAGATTCATCTGTGTCAGACATGTTTAAACAGACTAGCAATGAGACTAGCAAGCTTGGAAATACTTTTCTAAATAAATTTACAAGCAATATAAAAAACGCTACTGTGCCTTTAAGAAGCACAAAAAGCTGTCACAGTTGAAATAACAATGAACCAAAATAGTTATAGCAACCAATTTTTCACAGTAAATGTATTAAGTTAGCAAAGGATTGCACCCACCAGCAAATGGATGATTAACGGATTAACAATTTAATAATTAACGTTTTTCTCACAGTCAAAACACACTGTCACAGGTCTCTGTGACTGATTACCTCCCTCAAAATGAATTTTGAAGACCCCTGAGCTCTCTAGAGACTATCTGGATCATGGAGGATGAAGTAGACAGATTGTGACTGAATTTTTACTGCGCAAAAAAGCGCTAAAATAGGCCCCTCCCACTCATATTACAACAGTGGGGAAGCTCAGAAAACTGTTTCTATGCAGAAAACAAAGATGGCCATGTGGTAAAAATCATGCCCCAATAAGTTTTATCACCAAGTACCTCACAAAAAACGATTAACATGCCAGTAAACGTTTTAAACATACATTTGAAAAGTTATGAATTGTTATTAATAAGCCTGCTACCAGTCGCTTTTACTGCAGTTAAGGCTCATACATTATTTCAGTATTAACAGTATTTTCAGAGTCAATTCCATTCCTTAGAAAAATACATTCAGTGTACACACACTCATCAGCCTAATACCAGTCACTATCACTGCATTTAAGGCTGAACTTACTTTACATTGGTATCAGCAGTATTTTCTCAGTCAATTCCATTCCTCAGAAAAATAATTACTGCACATACCTCATTTGCAGGGGGGCCCTGCATGCTATTCCCCTTCTCTGAAGTTACCTCACTCCTCAGATGAGAACAGCCAGTGGATCTTAGTTACGTCTGCTAAGATCATAGAAAACGCAGGCAGATTCTTCTTCTAATGCTGCCTGAGAATAAACAGCACACTCCGGTGCCATTTAAAATAACAAACTTTTGATTGTAGAAATAAACTAAGTTAAAAAAACACCACAGACCTCTCACAGCGACCTATCTAGTTAGGCTGCAAGAGAATGACTGAATATGACATGTGAGGGGAGGAGCTATGTAGCAAGCTCTGCTGGGTGATCCTCTTGCAGCTTCCTGTTAGGAAGAGATATATTCCATAAGTAATGGATGACCCGTGGACTGACTACACTACAAGAGAAACCAAAGCTAAAAGTACACGGATGACGGGAGGGACAGGCAGGATCTTTACACGGAAGGAACCACTGCCTGTAGAACCTTTCTCCCAAAAACAGCCTCCGAAGAAGCAAAAGTGTCAAATTTGTAAAATTTTGAAAAAGTGTGAAGTGAAGACCAAGTTGCAGCCTTGCAAATCTGTTCAACAGAGGCCTCATTCTTAAAGGCCCAAGTGGAAGCCACAGCTCTAGTAGAATGAGCTGTAATCCTTTCAGGAGGCTGCTGTCCAGCAGTCTCATAGGCTAAACGTATTATGCTACGAAGCCAAAAAGAGAGAGAGGTAGCCGAAGCTTTTTGACCTTAGATACCGGCAAATCTTAGATACCGGTAATGATCCTTGTGAATCGGTATGTGAAGGTAGGCATCCTTTAAATCCACTGTGGTCATGTACTGACCCTCTTGGATCATGGGTAAGATGGTTCGAATAGTTTCCATTTTGAACGATGGAACTCTTAGGAATTTGTTTAGGATCTTTAAGTCCAAGATTGGTCTGAAGGTTCCCTCTTTTTTGGGAACCACAAACAGATTTGAATAGAATCCTTGCCCGTGTTCCGACCGTGGAACTGGGTGGATCCCTCCCATTAGTAAGAGGTCTTGTACACAGCGTAGAAACGCCTCTTTCTTTATCTGGTTTGCTGATAACCTTGAAAGATGAAATCTCCCTTGTGGAGGAGAAGCTTTGAAGTCCAGAAGATATCCCTGAGATATGATTTCCAACACCCAGGGATCCTGGACATCTCTTGCCCAAGCCTGGGCAAAGAGAGAAAGTCTGCCCCCCACTATATCCGTTTCCGGATCGGGGGCCCTCACTTCATGCTGTCTTAGGGGCAGCAGCAGGTTTTCTGGCCTGCTTGCCCTTGTTCCAGGACTGGTTAGGTTTCCAGCCCTGTCTGTAGCGAGCAACAGTTCCTTCCTGTCTTGGAGCGGAGGAAGTTGATGCTGCTCCTGTCTTGAAATTACGAAAGGCACGAAAATTAGACTGTTTAGCCTTTGGTTTGGCCCTGTCTTGAGGCAGGGCATGGCCCTTACCTCCAGTAATGTCAGCGATAATTTCTTTCAAGCCGGGCCCGAATAATGTCTGCCCTTTGAAAGGAATATTAAGCAATTTAGATTTAGAAGTCACATCAGCTGACCAGGATTTAAGCCACAGTGCTCTGCACGCTTGAATGGCGAATCCGGAGTTCTTAGCCGTAAGTTTGGTTAAGTGTACTACGGCATCAGAAATAAATGAATTAGCTAGCTTAAGGGCTTTAAGCTTGTTCATAATCTCATCCAATGGAGCTGTGCTAAGGGTCTCTTCCAGAGACTCAAACCAGAATGCCGCCGCAGCAGTGACAGGCGTGATGCATGCAAGGGGTTGTAATATAAAACCTTGCTGAACAAACATTTTCTTAAGGTAACCCTCTAACTTTTTATCCATTGGATCTGAAAAAGCACAGCTATCCTCCACCGGGATAGTGGTGCGCTTAGCCAGAGTGGAAACTGCTCCCTCCACCTTAGGGACCGTCTGCCATAGGTCCCGTGTGGTGGCGTCTATTGGAAACATTTTTCTAAATATAGGAGGGGGTGAAAAGGGCACACCGGGTCTATCCCACTCCTTGTTAACAATTTCTGTAAGCCTTTTAGGTATAGGAAAAACGTCAGTACACGCCGGTACCGCAAAATATTTATCCAGCCTACATACTTTCTCTGGAATTGCAACCGTGTTACAATCATTCAGAGCCGCTAATACCTCCCCTAGTAATACACAGAGGTTCTCAAGCTTAAATTTAAAATTTGAAATCTCTGAATCCAGTTTACTTGGATCAGATCCGTCACCCACAGAATGAAACTCTCCGTCCTCATGTTCGGCAAATTGTGACGCAGTATCAGACATGGCTCTACTATTATCAGCGCACTCTGTTCTTACCCCAGAGTGATCGCGTTTACCTCTTAATTCTGGCAATTTAGATAGTACTTCAGTCATAACATTAGCCATGTCTTGCAAAGTGATTTGTATGGGCCGCCCTGATGTACTTGGCGCCACAATATCACGCACCTCCTGAGCGGGAGGCGAAGGTACTGACACGTGAGGAGAGTTAGTCGGCATAACTTTCCCCTCGTTGTCTGGTGATATTTTTTTAACATATAAAGTTTTACTTTTATTCAAAGTAACATCTATACATTGAGTGCACAAATTTCTATTGGGCTCCACATTGGCCTTTAAACATAGTGAACAAACAGATTCATCTGTGTCAGACATGTTTAAACAGACTAGCAATAACACTAGCAAGCTTGGAAAAAAACTTTTTTTAAATAAATTTACAAGCTATATAAAAAACGCTACTGCGCCTTTAAGAAACATAAAAATGTGACACAGTTGAATTAACAATGAACCAAATATGTTAAAACAACCAAATTTTAACAGAAAATGTATAAAGTTAGCAGAGGATTGCACCCACCAGCAAAAGGATGATTAACCCCTTAATACCCAAAACGGATAACAGTTGAAATAATAAACGTTTTTATCACAGTCAAACACACTGTCACAGGTCTGCTGTGACTGATTACCTCCCTCAAAACTAGTTTTGGAGACCCCTGGGCTCTGTAGAGACGTCCTGGATCATGGAGGAAGAAATAGGAAGACTGTGACTAAATTTTTACTGCGCAATAAAGCGCTAAAATAGGCCCCTCCCACTCATATTACAACAGTGGGGAAGCTCAGTAAACTGTTTTTATGCAGAAAAAAAAACGACAGCCATGTGGTAAAAATCATGCCCATAAAGTTTTATCACCAAGTACCTCAGAAAAAACGATTAACATGCCAGTAAACGTTTTAAAATTGAAAATTATGAAGTGTTATTAATAAGCCTGCTGCTAGTCGCTTTCACTGCAGTGCAGGCTCAAATATTACTTTAATATTGACAGTATTTTCTTAGTGAAATTCCATTCCCCAGAAATACCTCAGAGTATACATACATACATATCAGCCTGATACCAGTCGCTACTACTGAATTTAAGGCTGCACTTACATTACATCGGTATTAGCAGTATTTTCTCAGTCAATTCCATTCCTTAGAAAATAATTTACTGCACATACCTCCTTGCAGGTGGGCCCTGCATGCTATCCCCTGTTCTGGTTACCTCACTCCTCAGAATGGCCGAGAACAGCAAGTGGATCTTAGTTACGACCGCTAAGATCATAGAAAACTCAGGCAGATTCTTCTTCTAATGCTGTCTGAGAACAAACAACACACTCCGGTGCCGTTTAAAATAACAAACTTTTGATTGAAGAAATAAAAACTAAGTTTAACACACCACAGTCCTCTCACACGTCCTATCTTTAGTTAGGTGCAAGAGAATGACTGGATATGACGTAGAGGGGAGGAGCTATATAGCAGCTCTGCTTGGGTGATCCTCTTGCACTTCCTGTTAGGGAGGAGTTATAATCCCATAAGTAATGGATGACCCGTGGACTGACTACACTTAACAGGAGAAAGATGAACTTTCTAGAGTAGAGATCCCAGAAACTTTAAACTCACTTATAAAGTTAAGTACAACTCTGGACCGTAGACTACGGGAAAGGAGAGCTGAGAGAGCAACCTCTGAGACAACTATAAGACGTCCCTTTGCTTCCAGCTCAGAAAAAACATCCACCCCCATGGAAATAGGCACCATCAAAGGACCACTAGACCAGGAGAAGACTAGGAAATCTCTGTCTATATTGTGCCCACAAAGAGCATTCCGTTTCAACATGTCCATTGTTAGCTAAACAAAAGAAGGGTAAGCCTTACAAAGCAAATCCCATTCACAGTTTAGTAAACTTAACACACATGGTAATTCCTCTCTCTTTACAGTGGGACCAGACAAATATTCAGGTTAAAGGACTGATTGACTCAGGAGCATCTGAGAACTACATTGATGCAACTTATGTTGAAAACAATAAAATTCTGATAGTGTGTAAGCATAACCCAGTGTTTGTGAAATTAATTGACGGAAGACTGATACAGAAAGGACCTATAACACACCATACCATACCCATACTGATAACCACAGTTTCAGGTCACTTGGGTAGAACATCAAAGCTGAGATATTCTACCCAACTCTATACATCCTATTATATTGGGATATACATGGTTAGTCAGACACAACGAAGTAATTTTCCAGCCTCCGGTAAAATTTAAAAGACCTTTATTGTCTCCTTGCAGGGTCCATCATACAAACAACGTTTCAAACCACAACCTGGTTCTTAATAATGATTAAGAACCAGGTTGTGGTTTAAAACGTTGTTTGTATGATGGACCCTGCAAGGAGACAATAAAGGTCTTTTAAATTTTACTGGAGGCTGGAAAATTACTTCTTTGGACTCTACATTGGGGTTTGGCTAACCCATTCCTGTGCCCCAGTACATCAGTAAAGGTGCTGTCTTCCACTACTATATTTAGTCAGACACAACCCCAGAATTGACTGGGTACAACATATAGCAACATTTGACTCACCATACTGCCAAAAACTTGTTACCCACATTGCACTCTCTCTTTAGCTACTGCTAGTATACCTAGGTCTTATCAGGATTTGGCTGAAGTGTTCAATATGAAAGAGGCTGAAAGCTTACCTCCACATAGAACATTCGATTGCCCTATAGATATCATACCGGGATCTCAGATCCCCCATGGGAAAATATATCCATTATCCCAAACTGAATTAACATATCTAAGATCGTACTTAGACGAGAATCTAAAGAAGAGATTTATCTCTCATTCTACTTCACCAGCAGCTGCTGGCATGTTCCTAGTAAAAAACAAAGATGGAACACTTCACCCAATTATCGATTACAGAGCACTAAACGCCATCACGATAAAAAAAACAGGTACCCATTGCCCTTAATCCCTGAACTTCTAGAACATCTCAATGGAGCTACTATTTACACCAAACTGGATTTGAAAGGGGCTTATAATCTTATTAGAATTAGAAAGGGGGATGAATGGAAGACAGCATTCCGAACACGTTACGGTCTCTTCCAATACAATGTTATGCCATTTGGTCTTACAAATGCCCCCGCAACATTTCAATTCTTTATCAATGAAATATTTCATGATCTGATAGATGTTTGTGTCATAATTTATCTTGATGATATTCTAATTTATTCCAAAGATCAAGCCCAACATGAGAAACATGTACGTTGGGTATTAACGAGATTAAAAGAACACAAGCTGTTTGCTAAACAGGAAAAATGTAGTTTTCATGTTAACCACATAAAGTTCCTTGGGTATATCATAACACCAAATAAGATATAAATGGATCCAGAGAAAATTACAGCAATCCTAGACTGGCCAATACCTACTACTGTAAAGACCGTACAACGCTTTATTGGATTTGCAAATTTCTACAGGAAAATTATAAAGAATTTTTCTTCAATAGTTAAACCCTTAACTCAGCTAACAAGTAAAGAACATAAATTCAAATGGACCAAAGAAGCTCAAGAAGCTTTCACTTTTCTAAAAACAGAATTTATGCTTACCTGATAAATTACTTTCTCCAACGGTGTGTCCGGTCCACGGCGTCATCCTTACTTGTGGGAATATCTCTTCCCCAACAGGAAATGGCAAAGAGTCCCAGCAAAGCTGGCCATATAGTCCCTCCTAGGCTCCGCCCACCCCAGTCATTCGACCGACGGACAGGAGGAAAAATATAGGAGAAACCATATGGTACCGTGGTGACTGTAGTTAGAGAAAATAATTCCTCAGACCTGATTAAAAAACCAGGGCGGGCCGTGGACCGGACACACCGTTGGAGAAAGTAATTTATCAGGTAAGCATAAATTCTGTTTTCTCCAACATTGGTGTGTCCGGTCCACGGCGTCATCCTTACTTGTGGGAACCAAAACCAAAGCTTTAGGACACGGATGAAGGGAGGGAGCAAATCAGGTTACCTAAACGGAAGGCACCACGGCTTGCAAAACCTTTCTCCCAAAAATGGCCTCCGAAGAAGCAAAAGTATCAAATTTGTAAAATTTGGCAAAAGTGTGCAGTGAAGACCAAGTCGCTGCCTTACATATCTGGTCAACAGAAGCCTCGTTCTTGAAGGCCCATGTGGAAGCCACAGCCCTAGTGGAGTGAGCTGTGATTCGTTCAGGAGGCTGCCGTCCGGCAGTCTCATAAGCCAATCGGATGATGCTTTTAAGCCAAAAGGAAAGAGAGGTAGAAGTCGCTTTTTGACCTCTCCTTTTACCAGAATAGACAACAAACAAGGAAGATGTTTGTCTGAAATCTTTTGTAGCTTCTAAATAGAATTTTAGAGCACGGACTACGTCCAAATTGTGTAACAAACGTTCCTTCTTTGAAACTGGATTCGGACATAAAGAAGGTACAACTATCTCCTGGTTAATATTCTTGTTAGAAACAACCTTTGGAAGAAAACCAGGCTTAGTACGCAAAACCACCTTATCTGCATGGAACACCAGATAGGGCGGAGAACACTGCAGAGCAGATAACTCTGAAACTCTTCTAGCAGAAGAAATAGCAACCAAAAACAAAACTTTCCAAGATAGTAACTTAATATCTATGGAATGTAAAGGTTCAAACGGAACCCCTTGAAGAACTGAAAGAACTAGATTTAGACTCCAGGGAGGAGTCAAAGGTCTGTAAATAGGCTTGATCCTAACCAGAGCCTGAACAAATGCTTGAACATCTGGCACAGCTGCCAGTCTTTTGTGTAGTAAGACAGATAAAGCAGAGATCTGTCCCTTTAGAGAACTTGCAGATAATCCTTTCTCCAAACCTTCTTGTAGAAAGGAGAGAATCTTAGGAATTTTTATCTTATTCCATGGGATTCCTTTGGATTCACACCAACAGATATATCTTTTCCATATTTTATGGTAAATCTTTCTAGTTACCGGTTTTCTGGCCTGAACCAGAGTATCTATCACAGAATCTGAAAACCCACGCTTTGATAGAATCAAGCGTTCAATCTCCATGCCGTCAGCTGGAGGGAGACCAGATTTGGATGTTCGAACGGACCCTGAACAAGAAGGTCCTGTCTCAAAGGTAGCTTCCATGGTGGAACCGATGACATATTCACCAGGTCTGCATACCAAGTCCTGCGTGGCCACGCATGAGCTATCAAGATCACCGAGGCCCTCTCCTGTTTGATCCTGGCTACCAGCCTGGGAATGAGAGGAAACGGTGGAAATACATAAGCTAGGTTGAAGGTCCAAGGTACTACTAGTGCATCTACTAGAGTCGCCTTGGGATCCCTGGATCTGGACCCGTAGCAAGGAACCTTGAAGTTCTGACGAGACTCCATCAGATCCATGTCTGGAATGCCCCATAATTGAGTTAGTTGGGCAAAGATCTCCGGGTGGAGTTACCACTCCCCCGGATGGAATGTCTGACGACTCAGATAATCCGCTTCCCAGTTTTCCACACCTGGGATGTGGATCGCAGATAGGTGGCAGGAGTGATCCTCCGCCCATTGAATTATTTTGGTCACTTCCTTCATCGCCAGGGAACTCCTTGTTCCCCCCTGATGATTGATATACGCAATGGTCGTCATGTTGTCTGATTGGAATCTTATGAATCTGGCCTTTGCTAGCTGAGGCCAAGCCCTGAGAGCATTGAAGATCGCTCTTAGTTCCCGAATGTTTATCGGGAGAAGAGACTCTTCCCGAGACCATAGTCCCTGAGCTTTCAGGGATTCCCAGACCGCGCCCCAGCCCACTAGACTGGCGTCGGTCGTGACAATGACCCACTCTGGTCTGCGGAAGATCATTCCCTGGGATAGATGGTCCAGGGTCAGCCACCAACGGAGTGAATCTCTGTTCTTCTGATCTACTTGAATCATTGGAGACAAGTCTGTATAGTCCCCATTCCACTGTTTGAGCATGCACAGTTGTAATGGTCTTAGATGAATTAGTGCAAAAGGAACTATGTCCATTGCTGCAACCATCAACCCTACTACTTCCATGCACTGCGCTATGGAAGTACGTGGAACAGAATGAAGAACTTGACAAGTGCTTAGAAGTTTTGACTTTCTGACCTCTGTCAGAAAAATCCTCATTTCTAAGGAATCTATTATTGTTCCCAAGAAGGGAACTCTTGTTGACGGAGACAGAGAACTTTTTTCTATGTTCACCTTCCATCCGTGTGATCTGAGAAAGGCCAGAACGATGTCTGTATGAGCCATTGCTTTTGACAGGGACGACGCTTGTATTAGAATGTCGTCCAAGTAAGGTACTACTGCAATGCCCCTCGGTCTTAGAACCGCTAGAAGGGACCCTAGTACCTTTGTGAAAATCCTTGGAGCAGTGGCTAACCCGAATGGGAGGGCCACAAACTGGTAATGTTTGTCCAGAAAGGCGAACCTTAGGAACTGATGATGTTCTTTGTGGATAGGAATATGTAGGTACGCATCCTTTAGATCCACGGTAGTCATAAATTGACCTTCCTGGATAGTGAGTAGAATCGTTCGAATGGTTTCCATCTTGAACGATGGTACCCTGAGAAATTTGTTTAGGATCTTCAAATCCAAAATTGGTCTGAAAGTTCCCTCTTTTTTGGGAACTACGAACAGATTTGAATAAAATCCCATTCCTTGTTCCTTTATTGGAACTGGGTGTATCACTCCCATCTTTAACAGGTCTTCTACACAATGTAAGAACGCCTGTCTCTTTATTTGGTTTAAGGATAAGTGAGACATGTGGAACCTTCCCCTTGGGGGTAGTTCCCTGAATTCCAGAAGATAACCCTGAGAAACTATTTCTAGTGCCCAGGGATCCTGAACATCTCTTGCCCAAGCCTGAGCAAAGAGAGAGAGTCTGCCCCCTACTAGATCCGGTCCCGGATCGGGGGCTACTCCTTCATGCTGTTTTGTTAGCAGCAGCAGGCTTCTTGGCCTGCTTACCCTTGTTCCAGCCTAGCATCGGTTTCCAGGCTGGTTTGGGTTGTGAGGCATTACCCTCTTGCTTAGAGGATGCAGAATTAGAGGCCGGTCCGTTCCTGAAATTGCGAAAGGAACGAAAATTAGACTTATTCTTGGCCTTGAAAGGCCTATCTTGTGGAAGGGCGTGGCCCTTTCTCCCAGTCATGTCTGAGATAATCTCTTTCAATTCTGGTCCAAATAGAGTTTTACCTTTGAAAGGGATGTTAAGCAATTTTGTCTTGGATGACACATCCGCTGACCAAGACTTTAGCCAAAGCGCTCTGCGCGCCACGATTGCAAACCCTGAATTTTTCGCCGCTAATCTAGCTAATTGCAAAGCGGCATCTAAAATAAAAGAGTTAGCCAACTTAAGTGCGTGAACTCTGTCCATAACCTCCTCATATGGAGTCTCTCTACTGAGCGACTTTTCTAGTTCCTCGAACCAGAACCACGCTGCTGTAGTGACAGGAACAATGCACGAAATGGGTTGTAGAAGGTAACCTTGCTGTACAAAAATCTTTTTACGCAAACCCTCCAATTTTTTATCCATAGGATCTTTGAAAGCACAACTATCCTCGATAGGAATAGTAGTGCGCTTGTTTAGAGTAGAAACTGCCCCCTCGACCTTAGGGACTGTCTGCCATAAGTCCTTTCTGGGGTCGACCATAGGAAATAATTTCTTAAATATAGGGGGGGGGACAAAAGGTATGCCGGGCTTTTCCCACTCCTTATTCACTATGTCCGCCACCCGCTTGGGTATAGGAAAAGCGTCGGGGTGCACCGGAACCTCTAGGAACATGTCCATCTTGCATAATTTCTCTGGAATGACCAAGTTGTCACAATCATCCAGAGTAGATAACACCTCCTTAAGCAGTGCGCGGAGATGTTCTAATTTAAATTTAAATGTCACAACATCAGGTTCAGCTTGTTGAGAAATTTTTCCTGAATCTGAAATTTCCCCATCTGACAAAACCTCCCTCATGGCCACTTCAGATTGGTGTGAGGGTATGACAGAACAATTATCATCAGAGCCATCCTGCTCTTCAGTGTTTAAAACAGAGCAATCGCGCTTTCTCTGATATGTAGGCATTTTGGATAAAATATTTGCTATGGAGTTATCCATTACAGCCGTCAATTGTTGCATGGTAATAAGCATTGGCGCGCTAGATGTACTAGGGGCCTCCTGCGTGGGCAAAACTGGTGTAGACACAGTAGGAGATGATGTAGTATCATGTTTACTCCCCTCATCTGAGGAATCATCTTGGGCAATTTCATTATCTGTGGCAGTACTGTCCTTACTTTGTTTGGACGCTATGGCACAATTATCACACAAATTTAAATGGGGAGACACATTGGCTTTCATACATATAGAACATAGCTTATCCGAAGGCACAGACATGTTAAACAGGCTTAAACTTGTCAATAAAGCACAAAAAACGTTTTAAAACAAAACCGTTACTGTCTCTTTAAATTTTAAACAGAAAACACTTTATTACTGAATATGTGAAAAAGTATGAAGGAATTGTTCAAAAATTACCAAAATTTCACCACAGTGTCTTAAAGCATTAAGAGTATTGCACACCAATTTTCAGAGCTTTAACCCTTAAAATAACGGAACCGGAGCCGTTTACAAATTTAACCCCTATACAGTCCCAGCTATAGCTTTTGCTGTGACCTAACCAAGCCCAGAGGGGAATACGATACCAAGTGACGCCTTCTAGAAACTTTTCCAGCTACTTTCAGATCCTCACACATGCATCTGCATGTCTTGCTCTCAAAAACAACTGCGCAGTAATGGCGCGAAAATGAGGCTCAGCCTACAACTGGGAAGGCCCTCCCTGACTGGAAAAGGTGTCTAACATAGTGCCTGCCGTTAAAAAACGTTCCCCAAGTTTATAAATGTGAATTATCAGCATACACATGTATAAAATGACCAAATAAAGCAATCGATTTAGCCCATAAAAGTGTCTACCAGTTTTATAGCCCATATTAAGCCCTTTATTCTGTTTGCTTGACTAAGAAAATGGCTTACCGGTCCCCATGAGGGGAAGTGACAGCCTTCCAGCATTACATGGTCTTGTTAGAAATATGGCTAGTCATACCTTAAGCAGAAAAGTCTGCTAACTGTTTCCCCCAACTGAAGTTACTTCATCTCAACAGTCCTATGTGGAAACAGCAATCGATTTTAGTTACTGTCTGCTAAAATCATCTTCCTCTCACAAACAGAAATCTTCATCCTTTTCTGTTTCAGAGTAAATAGTACATACCAGCACTATTTTAAAATAACAAACACTTGATAGAAGAATAAAAAACTACATTTAATCACCAAAAAACTCTTAACCATCTCCATGGAGATGTTGCCTGTGCAACGGCAAAGAGAATGACTGGGGTGGGCGGAGCCTAGGAGGGACTATATGGCCAGCTTTGCTGGGACTCTTTGCCATTTCCTGTTGGGGAAGAGATATTCCCACAAGTAAGGATGACGCTGTGGACCGGACACACCAATGTTGGAGAAACAATGTTTTACTACAGCACCTGTATTAAGTATGCCTGATTATAACTTAAAAATTCATTTTGGAAGTAGATGCCTCAAACACTTGAATCGGTGCAGTACTATCCCAAATTGATAGTAAAACCGCTGACTCCCATCCAATAGAATTTTATTCCAGGGCATTAACAGCAGCAGAAAATAACTATTGTGTCGGCGACAAAGAGTTACTGGCAATAAAATGTTCACTTGAACATTGGAGGCACCTCCTTGAAGGCTCTAAGGAAGCCTTCATAATTTACACAGATCACAAGAATTTAGAGTACATCAAAAGAAACAAAACCTTAACAGCCCGCCAGGTAAGATGGTCCTTATTCCTAGACCGTTTTAATTTTTTCATAACTTACAGACCTGGACACCAAAATACTAAAGCTGACGCTTTATCCCATCAATTTGACTCCACTCCTGAACAGGAGATCATAGTACCCACTATTCCTCCTGAGAAAATTTTGGGAAACCTTACCACATTAGAGGAAGAAGTACTAGAGGCGTTAAAAAACGAGAGTAATCCACCTAACTCCTGTAACAAAGACACAACCACAGGTTTATTGTATCATGAAAACAAATTATACATACCTGAAACATTAAGGAAAGTTGTTCTAGGTCATACCCATGATAGTACCATGTCTGGACACTTAGGCACACAAAAAACTATAGATTTAACTAAAAGGAATTTCTGGTGGCCTCACTTAGAACAATATATATATATAACTACATCACCACCTGTGATATTTGTGCTCGTAACAAACTGGAACACAAAAAACCTGTAGGTTTACTCATGCCTCTGCCGATCCCTGATAAGTCTTGGTCCACTATATCTATGGACTTCATAGTAGATTTACCCATGTCACAACATTTCAACACCATACTTGTTATAGTAGATCATTTAACAAGGTTGGCACATTTTGTACCACTTAAAGGACTTCCGACTGCTAAAGTTACCGCAAAAGTATTTATAGATTCTGTTGTTCGCTTACATGGGTTACCCACTAATATCATCACTGACAGAGGTACTCAATTTACCTCCTCCTTTTGGGGATCTTTATGGCAGTTATTACGTATCAATTCTAGATACTCCACAGCATTTCACCCTCAAACAAAAGGTCTAACAAAAAGGTTAAACCAGTCCATAGAACAGTATTTGAGGTGTTATATCACATATCTCCAAGACAATTGGGAGTCATACCTCCCCATGGTGGAGTTTTCGTATAACAACTCAAAATTAACTTCTATAAAAATGTCACCATTTTTCGCCACATACGGGTATCATTCAAACATCATATCATTATCTAATACCGAGGTTAACTCCCCTAGTGCATCAGATTACTCATTGAATTTGCAGAAAATAATGGAACTACTTAAATCCCATCTGACTGAAGCTAAATAACACCAAAAACACAGACCAAGACCTAACTTTAAAGTAGGTGACCAGGTATTACTATCCACTAAACACCTCAAACTACACCTACCAAGCAAAAAATTGGCTAACCAATTCATAGGTCCCTTTGTTGTCAATAAAATTGCCAATCCTAACGCAATTGGATTACATCTACCTAAGGATTACAAGATACACACAACTTTTCATGTATCATTGTTGAAACCCTATGGGTCGGATGACCAAAGACTTAATTTAAATACACCCCCACCAATACTTGTCAACGATCAGGAACAGTTTGAAGTCCAAAACATTCTAGACTCTAGAATCAACCGAAACAAATTGGAGTATTTAATTAGGTGGAAAGGTTATGGACCGGAAGAGGATTCTTGGCAATCACATACTGACATACATGCCCCTCATTTACTCAAGAAGTTCCACCTTCGATATCCTCTCAAACCCCGAGTGGAATCCCCAGGGGTGATTCCTTAAGGAGGGGGATATGCGATATACCTTTAAAGGTATATCCCCTCCCATTTTGCTACCATCCAATTTAAGGGAGTCCTTTACACTTTAACCCTGCCTGAAAATTGTAGCACCTTGTGTTACTAGCTAAAGTTCTGCTTATTTAGTTGTTATTTCTTCAGGTCTAACTTTAGACTATATGGGACAGAATTGTCTTATATTTTGAGTTCCTGTTTATAGAAATGCTAACCTTCGTATTTGCTTAATCTCCTTTTTGTCCTCTTGGAGCTATTTGTGTTAAGCTTTGACCGGCTTCTCCTTGGATCACTCCTCCAGCTGTTACCCAAGACGGAACTACTTTCCCCGGCGTTCCGGATGTT
The DNA here is from genome assembly GCF_027579735.1 of Bombina bombina. Lineage (NCBI taxonomy): Eukaryota > Metazoa > Chordata > Amphibia > Anura > Bombinatoridae > Bombina > Bombina bombina. Next base: position 1,184,160,414 of record NC_069500.1, read on the forward strand.
AGCCACACTCACACCGGACTTCTCTGTGAACGGAGCAGTACGTATATGAGGAATTTGTTGGTTTAAGGTATCGTTCTCACTATTAACTTGCTGGATTTACTTGTAACCCCTCCTCAGCTACCTTGGGTCATAACTACTCAGCCGTATTACCGTAACTCTGATCATACTTATGCTCGCTTGACTCTGCATTTGTATCACACTTGTTGCATTTGCCAGTAACCTTTATGCTTGTTCTCCCTTACGCAAAATTCATCAGATATCATATATATGTTGTGGTACTTTGGCAGCATTTAAGGAAACCACTTTGCTTGCATAAGTATGTATGAGAGAGTGTCTGGACTTTGTACATATTTTAGTGTGAACGGTTGTGTGAGTGTGTGAAGACAGTTCTAATCCAGACTACGGATTTCTCATCTCATCTAAAAGCTGGGCTTATACTATCTGAAAACCTTTGGCAAGAGGTTTTGCACTGATTCTGTTTAACCCTTTCTTATCTGGAATCTGGGTTAATATTACTTGATTGAATTCTAAAGGACATATACCAACTTGTTATCTTAAGGATATTAACTGCTTGATCACTAAGCATCTTTTCTCTATACAATCCAGTTGAAGATTTATTTTATATTAACCCTCACCTATTTGAATTCTTCATCATTAAAGTGTCTCACTCTATATCCCCCAGATATCATAGCCATTGATACCTGGTGGGTACTAATTAAGAGCTACACTACCTTATAGGTAGACTCTGTATAAGGTAAACTCAGGTTGAGTTATTATATAATTTCACTCATATACCACACCAGGCCTCGCCCTGCTTAACTTCCGAGATCAGACAGGATCGGGTGCATTCAGGGCAGAGTGGAGGTGGACAGGTTGATCCACAGACAGTTCTTATCATAAGAGAGAAAAAAGAAATACTGATTTTCACAAGAAAAACAGGATAACTAAATATATGGCATATAATATATATGCTATGTATAATAAAAATTAGATCATATCAGTGACTTAAGGCACTTAAATAACTAATTGTCTTACATGCTACCAACTGAACAGTAATCTCTTGCTATGAAAGAAATTGAAAGCATGCAACATACAGTACACATTATAAATATCTTAAATAATATATTAACTTTGCTGACATTGAACTTCCAGCAAAAGGCGGTCATACCAGTAAAACAAAATGTGTATGAGAAAAAAAAACGATATCAAATCAGACAAAATAGATGTCACAGAAAGACATCCAGCCCCATCAAATGAAAAAAACAACTCAGGAGATGTAGGGCACCTCAAAATAATAAGGATTTTAATTTGTAGTCCTATAAATAAAATAAGATTAATATACTTGTGTGCTAACAACACTAGGAATAATACAGTCACAGAAATATAATACATCTCACCTAAATATGGGAGACAAAAACAGATTTCTAAAATAAAACATAGAAATAAATATATTAGTGTCCGAAAAACACTAATAAATAGAGCAAGTAACATGAAAAACATGTCACGGTATAAAAATCACTTCAATATGATAAAACTTACTTGATAGTATTTCTAAAAATATAGAAATAACTATAATTTTAGTATTTAGCGCTGCAGAATCTGAAGGTGTTCCACAAATACCTGATAATAAAAATAATCATAGTGTCCTAAAACACTAATAAGTGAAGTATGACACATTGAAACTATACAAGTCACTGAAATAAAACATCTTTTATAAAGATGTAACTATAACAGAGCAGCAATCTCCTAAGAAAGAGATTGATAAAGCCCGCAAACTGAATAGATAAAAGAAGGTTCCTCAGGGAGACATGGCTAAAAACAAATGAGCCTGCCTTAACCTTTAGTAGCCACTAGAGTGCGGTAAAAACTAGGTACAGTACTGACAGGAGAAAAAAACATCCTGAAAAGAAATACTGTAGGGCAAGCTTCTGATTGTAAATAAAAACAAATCTCCAACATCCCTTTTATTCCTCATTCTCACTGTGACAATAGTCATACATGTACACAACACTAGAGAGAACCATACATTCTATAGAGAGACACTATATAAAAAAGCATCTTTAGACATAGGGCCCAGGAAGGTGGGGACCTTGTTGTGGTCCTGGGCTTGATCCTTCTGCGCCAAATGTAACTGACTTCCCCCAGTTTTGCTTTTAAACATTATGGTGAATCTGCTGGCAAATGATATATATATATATACACACACACACACGTATATAGACACAGAAACTGATAAACTGGCTATTAAGACCCAATACACAAAAACTGAGAATGCTGAATGAATTACTAACGAGTTACAATAGACAGTAAAACTGCTTTACAATGGCTCTTTTGAATTACAAACCAATTGCTGAAACTGGATATCAAGGCACCAAGAAACTTAAATAATGCATAGTTGTATTGTTAAAATTATAAATCATGTTTGAAATAATATATATTATTATTTTTTATTGCTATGTAGCTATTTTATATAAATATTAATATGCTTGCTTATATGTATAGTATATAATATGAAATATAATTAATATAAAAAAAAAAATTATGTTTTGTAGCCATTTTATATAAAAATATATTAATATGCTTGCTTATATTAATAATATGTAAGATGAAATATAGTAAATATAAAATTATTTCTAGGGCTTGCAGATCGCAATACTCTGTCCAAAAGCAAAAATACATTTTAATATTCACCGACTAAAAAAACATCACAAAAAACAGCTTGGACTGAAAACAGGAGAATATAATGGCCAGTAAGGTTTCATGAAAGCTACATTTGTTGCAATTGTTACTAGTGATCACACTAGGTTCACTGGTTAGTGTTGTATATTAACCTATTATGATGCTGAAATGTTAATTTCTACAAATGAGAGGGGTCTAGATGTATATACATTAATAAAAGCAAAACTTACACTTTCAGGTTGGACTGCAACATTCTGTGCTTTCTTGGATACTTTCTTCCTGTTAATTAAATAAAAGTGTTATGCAAACCCAGACAAATAAATATTCTACAGTGTAACTATTTTGCTTACAGTGGGGCATACAGCAGGTAATCATATAGACATCTTAGGAAGCCAGTCATTACCTAACACTCTCAATTAACCCCTAATGACCACAGCACTTTTCCATTTTTTGTCCGTTAATGACCAGGGCTATTTTTACATTTTTGCGGTGTTTGTGTTTAGCTGTAATTTTCCTCTTACTCATTTACTGATCCCACACATATTATATAACGTTTTTCTCGCCATTAAATGGACTTTCTAAAGATACCATTATTTTCATCATATCTGATCATTTTTATAAAATATGAGGAAAAAATAAGAAAAAAAAAAACACACCTTTTCTAACTTTGACCCCCAAAATCTGTTACACATCTACAACCACCAAAAAACACCTATGCTAAATAGTTTCTACATTTTGTCCTGAGTTTAGAAATACCCAATGTTTACATGGCATTTACTTTTTTTTGCAAGTTATAGGGCAATAAATACAAGTAGCACTTTGCTATTTCCAAACCACTTTTTTTTCAAAATTAGCGCTAGTTACATTGGGACACTGATATCTTTCAGGAATCCCTGAATATCCCTTGACATGTATATATTTTTTTTTAGAACACATCCCAAAGTATTGATCTAGGCCCATTTTGGTATATTTCATGCCACCATTTCACCGCCGAATGAGATTAAATAAAAACAATTGTTCACTTTTTCACAAACTTTAGGTTTCTCACTGAAATTATTTACAAACAACTTGTGCAATTATGGCATAAATCGTTGTAAACGCTTCTCTGGGATCCCCTTTGTTCAGAAATAGCAGACATATATGGCTTTGGCGTTGCTTTTTGGTAATTAGAAGGCAATTTTAAGCAACTTCCTAATTTACTCCTATAATCAAATTTTCTTTGATCTCTTGGTATCTTTATTTGAAAAAGCAGGAATGTAAGCTTAGCAGCCGGCCCATTTTTTGTTCAGAACACTGGATAGCACTTGCTGATTGGTGGCTACATTTAGCCACCAATCAGCAAGCACAACCCAGGTTCTTAAAGTGAATGTCAACTTTCAAGAATGAGTGCCCGGTTTTTAAAAATACTATTAAAAACAGGGGCACTTTCATACATGAAAGTTTACATTTCACAGGTTTTGTTAAAATACTTACCTTTTCTTCTTCAAGCCGGAGAAGCGATTCCCCCTCCTCCCACTCGTCTCTTCTTACATCAGCAATGACAAATACGGCATCCTCTAATCACGGTAATTTTATTACTTAACTATCCTGCATCCCACAGAGTGTAATCTCTTCTGCTGGCTGTGTATACTTAGGCTATTTAATAGCCTATACTCCAGTATTAATTTGTTCAGTGTAGGTGGCGATACCACAGGCTAAATCAGCTATTTCAAATGCTGAAATAGGAGTAAAGGAGCTACTTGTAACCAATTTAATACACTCTAGCAGGTTAAAAGGATCATTGGGAATAATTTAAAGGGGAACTTTTTTGGGTGAACTGTCCCTTTAACTGAGCTTTTCTGTCCAGGACTAGTAGTGCTCTGTGGCTCCCAAACATTACTTTAACTATGTATTTAACTTCGTTGTAGGGCTAGAATACAAGTGGTGATCTAACGTTAGTGTGTGTACAGTTATTATTATTATCTGTTATTTGTATAGCGCCAACAGATTCCACAGCTCTATAAACAAAGGGGGAGTACAACAAAACAAATATAGGGATCAAATGGGTAGAGGGCCCTGCCAAGCGTTGCACTGTTGTAGTCAGCTCTTAAGGTGATCTACAAACAGCTGGACTCTTAGGCTTACATGCTAAGGGTGTTGAGGGGATAGCAGTGGAGGAGAGGAACTGGTATAAAGTAAGGTTAGCATAGGTTGTATGCATCCCTGAACAGTAGAGTCTTTAGGGAGTGCTTGAAGCTTTCAAAACTAGGGGAGAGTCTTGTGGAGCGAGGCAGAGAGTTCCACAAGATGGGAGCCAGTCTGGAGAAGTCCTGTAAATGAGAGTGCAATGAGGTAACCAGAGAGGAGGAGGTCATGAGCAGAGCGAAGGGGACGGGAGGGAGAGTATCTGGAGACAAGGTATGAGATATAGGGGGGGGAGCAGTGCATTTGAGGGCTTTGTATGTCAGAGTGAGAATTTTGTGGGGCATGCAGGGTAGGGGTAATGATGGAGTTATCGACAGTTATAGAGAGATTGGGGGTGGAGATTTTGGAAGAAGCGGGGAAAATGAGGAGCTCAGTTTTGGAGAGATTTAGCTTGAGGTAGTGAGAGGACATCTAGGAAGAGATGTGAGAAAGACAGTTAGTGACATGGGTTAGCAAGGAAGGAGATAGGTCTGGTGCAGAGAAGTAGATTTGGGTGTCGTCGGCATATAAATGATATTGGAAACCGTGGGACTTTATTAGGGAACCTAGTGATGACGTGTAGATTGAGAAGAGAAGGGGACCGAGGACAGAGCCTTGCGGTACTCCGACAGAAAGTGGTGACGGGCAGAGGAGGCACCAGAGAAGGCTACATTAAAGGTATGGTTTGACAGGTAGGAAGAGAGCCACGAAAGGACTGTGTCACAGATGCCGAAGGATTGGAAGGTTTGGAGCAAGAGAGGGTGGTCAACAGTGTCAAAGGCTGCGGACAGATCAAGGAGGATAAGCAGAGAGAAGTGGCCTTTTAATTTGCTGTAAGTAGGTCGTTGGTAACCTTAACATTAGCTGTCGCTGTGGAGTGATGGGGACAAAATCCAGATTGCAATGGGTCAAGAAGGGAGTTTAACGTAAGGAAATGGGAGAGGCGTGCATATACTAGTTTTTCGAGAAGCTTTGAGGCAAGAGGGAGGAGAGAAATAGGGTGGTAGTTGCATGGGGAGGTAGGATCAAGGGAAGGTTTTTTGAGGATAGGTGTGACCAGTGCATGTTTCAGCGATGAGGGAAATATACCGGTGCTGAGGGAGAGGTTGAAAATGTTGAAATATCCCACCTGCGCTAACTTGCACTAATATTGCAGGTTGAAAGTCAACACGACTGCACAATTGCAAACTAGGGTTTCAGCGAGAGCAAAAAGTGTTACTTTTTCTTTTTCAGTTTGCTCGCTCCATTGAAGTCTATAGGGAGAAGACATTAACGCAGCTGCCATATTCATAGTCCTGATCTTAGCGTGCGTTGGCTTTCGCTCACGCGCAAAAAATTTACGTTCAACTAATACAAATTTAAAGTTAACTTCTGCCGGTGTTTGCTTGCGAGCAAAAGAGCTAAATAGTGCACCACTAGTAATCTGGCCCATAGTATTAAAGAATCTTTAATTTTTAAATAATATATTCTAAAAAATTATAATAAGACTATAATGGACCTTTAAGTGTATGAAAACTGCCCATAACGGTAAAAGTCCTTATAGTGTTTTGTTTTTTTAATTAAAAATATTTACTAATCATTGAAAATATGAATAGGTTATATTACAGATTTCTCCCATGTAAACACAACAGGATAACCATGAAGTCAACTTTGCTTCAGAAACATATTGAATAATTTTGTGGCTTCCTTGCACTTACCTTGCATTATTTTTTGAAGGCTTCTTCTTTTGGGGCATCTTCTTTCTTCCTGCAAAAAGAAGATAGAGCTACGATCATGCAAAATAAATAAAATAGTGATGAATAATGCCCCTAAATAATTCTACTGGTGTTATCTGCAAAATGTGGGTTGGAACACTACTTTCTCAAAAGCAAAAGACTAAGAAAGGAACAATTCAATGCTTATAAAATTAAAAGGACCATTGAAAACAGTACAATTGCATCATCAAGAAGTGGATAATAAGGAGACAATGTAATAACTCTTACTCTGAAGTTTAAATGAACAGTAGAAGTTCAAAAAGTATTTCAATTAGCCTTCCCCTCTTTGTCATGTGACAGTCATCGGCCAATCACTGCCTCGTATATGTATAAACTGTGAACTAATGCCTCAGAAACTGTGTATAGAAAAATCTAAGGCCCCAGCATTATGATTAAACAATTTGACACTACTCCTTGCTATTCCAATTTGCCCCTCCACTTCTCTGCAACAGCCTCATTCAATCTTGTAAAATATTTTCTTAAGGAAAATCTGTTCCTATGGATATAATAGCCCTAAGCCTGAGGGACAAATTGTAACTCAACTAACCTAACATTCAGACTGCCCAACAAAACAATCTCACGTCAAGCTCATGGTTTAGTAAAAAACACAATCTCACTGTGTAAAAAAATGCATCTCACGGAATAGAAGAAAAAAAAGGATTCAAGAATAACTGTTTGTGTGAAAAATGTTGGACAATATCATATACAAAAGCAATAAAAGTATATATTAAATTATGATTTTGCCCTTAAAATACTGCTTTAAAAAAAATACACATTAATGTTCATGTCTTTTGCCAAAAGCGGTGCATTAATTTGTATACCACGAAATCAACTTAGACATAGTTAGAATTGTTTTAAAGGGACATGGAAGTCAACATTAAACTTTCACAATTCCAAAAGAGCATACAATTTTAAAAAATATTTTCAATTTATTTCTGTAATCAAATGTATACAAGGGCCAGCTGGTGTTATTTACTACCTCATTAGTGGGAGCTTTAGAGTGCAGTAGCTTCAACCCCAGGTAGTGCTGTATAGCAAGAAGCACTGTCAAATGTTTGAGTTTATACACAATTTGAGAGTGGCTATATTTTGGATAACAGGCATCCAAACAGTCTGTGTGTGAATAGTAGTAAGTGAAGGCAGAGTGTTGTGCGTTTCACCAAGCATGCCTGCTGCAGCCTCCTTCTACAGGTTGCTTTCACAGATTTTCACATATTTCACAGGGTAGCATCTAGTATAAAAGGGGTTGGTGTAATGACCGATCCAAATTACTAACAAATGGCTTGAGATGCAGTCAGAAAACGTGTTTTGTGAGTCCCATAGAAAGTTAAAGTGAATGTAAAGTTTGAGGAATGAGTGCCCGGTTTTTAATAATCCTATTAAAAACAGGGACACTTTCATTAATCAAACTTTAAATTACACTGCTTTTGTTAAAATACTTACGTTTTCTTTCTGCAAGCTGCTCCAGCGCTTCTCCAGCCTGTAGCAAGCCTCTTCTTATGTCAAGAATGACGATTCCGGCATCCTCCAATCACGGCTTCCCCCCCCCAGGGGAATCATTGCCTAAAGCAACACAGTGATTGGTGGAAGGCCGGAATCTCATCATTTCTGACGTCGGCAGAGGCTTGCGACCGGCGGAGGAAATGCTGGAGCTGCTTGCAGAAAGAAAAGGTAAGTATTTTTAAAAAAAGCTGTGAAATTAAAATTTTGATGAATGAAAGTGCCCATGTTTATAATAGGATTATTAAAAACCAGGCACTGATTCATCAAAATTTACATTCAGTTTAAGGAATTTGCTATGTAAACATTATGCTCAGTAAGAGGGTGTGAAAAAAGAAAAGGGGTTTTAGCAACAGGATTTTGTCTGAGCCATTTTTCAATTTCTTTCCCTTAAGGACCAGGGCTATTTTTACATTTCTGCTGTGTTTGTGTTTAGCTGTAATTTTCCTCTTACTCATTTACTGTACCCATACATATTATATACCGCTTTTCTCGCCATTAAATGGACTTTCTAAAGATACCATTATTTTCATCATATCTTATAATTTACTATAAAAAAATTATAAAATATGAGGAAAAGATGGAAAAAAAAAACACTTTTTCTAACTTTGACCCCCAAAATCTGTTACACATCTACAACCACCAAAAAACAACCATGCTAAATAGTTTCTAAATTTTGTCCTGAGTTTAGAAATACCCAATGTTTACATGTTCTTTGCAAGTTATAGGGCAATAAATACAAGTAGCACTTTGCTATTTCCAAACCACTTTTTTTCAAAGTTAGTGCTAGTTACATTGGGACACTGATATCTGTCAGGAATACCTGAATATCCCTTGACATGTATATATTTTTTTAGCAGACATCCCAAAGCATTGATCTAGGCCCATTTGGGTATATTTCATGCCACCATTTCACCGCCAAATGAGATCAAACAAAAAAAATTGTTCACTTTTTCACAAACTTTAGGTTTCTCACTGAAATTATTTACAAACAGCTTGTGCAATTATGGCATAAATGGTTGTAAACACTTCTCTGGGATCCCCTTTGTTCAGAAATAGCAGACATATATGGCTTTGGCGTTGCTTTTTGGTAATTAGAAGGCCGCTAAATACCGCTACGCACCACACGTGTATTATGCCCAGCAGTGAAGGGGTTAATTAGGGAGCATGTAGGGAGCTTCTAGGGTTCATTTTAGCTTTAGTGAAGAAGACAAACCCAAGTATTGATCTAGGCCCATCTTGGTATATTTCATGCCACCATTTCACCGCCAAATGAGATCAAATGAAAAAAAAACGTAAAATTTTTCACAATTTTAGGTTTCTCACTGAAATTATTTACAAACAGCTTGTGCAATTATGGCACAAATGGTTGTAAAAGCTTCTTTGTGACCCCCTTTGTTCAGAAATAGCAGACATATATGGCTTTGGCGTTGCTTCTTGGTAATTAGAAGGCCGCTAAATGCAGCTGCGCACCACACGTGTATTATGCCCAGCAGTGAAGGGGTTAAGTAGGGAGCTTGTAGGGAGCTTGCAGGGTTAATTTTAGCTTTACTGTAGAGATCAGCCTCCCACCTGACATATCACACCCCCTGATCCCTCCCAAATAGCTCTCTTCCCTCCCCCACCCCACAATTGTCTCCGCCATCTTAAGTACTGACAGAAAGTCTGCCAGTACTAAAATAAAAGGTATTTAAAAAAAAAAAATTTTTTGCATATTTACATATGCTAATGTTCAGGATCCCCCCTTAGCCCCCAACCTCCCTGATCCCCCCTCAAACAGCTCTCTAGCCCTCCCCCTCTAACGTATTGTTAGCCATCTTGGTTACTGGCAACTGTCTGCCAGTACCCAGTTTACAATAAAATATATTTTTTTATTATTTTTTTTATAATTTTTCTGTAGTGTAGCTTGCCCCCCACCTCCCTCCCTCCGAGATCCCTTAGATCATTTTTATTATTTTTTTTTCCCCCCACTTTCTGTTCACATTTTTTCTGCAGTGTAGCGGTTCCCACCCGCTCCCTACCCGTTCCAGGCTCCCGTGCGCATGCCCCATGCACGTGCACGCTCCCGTGCGCGCGCCCCGGCGATCCCGCCCACGATCCCGCCCCCTCCACATCACATGGCCCATCGATGGCCGACCACCCACCTCCCAGACTGGCTCCCACCCACCAACGATACCGGCCATCGATGTCCGGTGCAGAGAGGGCCACAGAGAGGCTCTCTCTGCATCGAATGGCCAAAGAGAGTTATTGCAGGATGCCTCGATGTCGAGGCATCACTGCAATAACCGGAAAGCAGCTGGAAGCAATCAGGATCACTTCCAGCCGCTTTAAACCCTAATGTCGTACAGGGTACGTCGCTGGTCTTTAAAGACCAGGTTGTGTGCGACGTACCCTGTACGACATGCGTCGTTAAGGGGTTAAAGTCAGGGCAGCTAAGACTATAAACTAATGTTATAAGCTTACTAACCCAACCTAATACTGTTATCTTCATAAACACGCTGCATAATGTCATGCTCCATACTGTAACTGTGAGATAATTATATTATTAAATGGATATGAAACCCCAATGTTTCCTTTCATGATTCAGATAGTGTGCAAGTTTAAAGGGACAATCTACATATTATTCCTCTTAAAGTCTTACCTTAGATTAAGATGCAAATAGCCTCCTGCACACCTTTCTATATCATGCAGCCGGAACAGTAAAAAAGTTATTTTAAAATGAATATTGTTTCTGGCCTCTTACATCACGATCTGGGCTGCATTTTTGCAATCTGCTGAATATCATTGACAGTCTGTTGAATCAAACTAGTGAGCCTTTTGTGACTGGATGCCATATGCAGCCCAGATCATGATGTCATCAGTGGGAAGAATTTGGCTGCCATTTCAATATGGCCAGAAACAATATCCATTTTAAAATAACTTTTTTACCATTCCTGCTGCATGATATAGAAAAGGTGCAGGAAGTCTTTAAGATGACCAATGTGTAGACTGTCCCTTTACAAAAAACATTCTAATTTACTATTATTATACATTTTTCTTTGTTCTCTTGGTATTTTTATTTGAAAAGCAGGAATGTAAGTTTAGGAGCCGGACCATTTTTGGTTCAGAACCTGGGTAGCACTTGCTGATTGGTGGCTAAATGTATCCCTTTAACTTAATCCCAGCTAAAATATCTGCAAGTCAGGGCACCTGCTATTTTTTGCCATTGTTCTTTTTTAAGTTGTTAAACATCTTTAATAAATTCAGATAGATAGATAGAATGGATGGATGGATGGATTAACGGTTGTATAATTATTCAGACATCTATCACGTTTACTCAAAACAGCAACAACAAAAAATTCCACTCATCATCCCTTTTTTGTAACATTCTTTCAACAGTTTAAAAGTATTATACCCTCTCCAAGAGCTGGCAGTGTGCATAATAACCTCAAGTACATTCATTTATGACTGAACTTTACATAATAATTCATTGCCTACCACTTCTTTCTCTATAACAAACCTACCCTCTAGTGGACACCTATGGGATTACAAGATCCATATAAAAATAGTTTTAGGGAACCACATAAAAATGAAAATGTCTGCTAAAATGTAATAAGCCAAAGTCTCGTCCTCGCCCTGTCAAATAAGAGCTCAGTAACACTATAAGAACCAACACAATCATAGGAATGCAGAACAACTAAAGAAAAAACTCCAGCCACGTTTAACCTAGACACAGAGGTAAGTAGAATTTTTATATGCATACTTACAATCAGTTCCGCAGCTTCCGCTAACTTTAAAGCAAACCCGGTATCACTTTTTTTAACCCCCGGATAATTTAATAATTTTCAACCGCCTATTAATGAGCGCATGCGTGACACAATGACATATTGCGCGTTCATTGGGTCAACTCAACTTCAGTCTACACTGAGCGTGCGCCTAAGAAGAAGACGGGCATGCGCGTTACATGGTCTGCGTCTGCGAGAAAAGTGTTTTTCGGTTTGGTTTATTTTGGGGAAGTAGTCGATAAAAGAAAACCGCATAAGTGGCGACAAAAAAGTATAGCAATGTGAAGGGAAGTTTTGTAACACAGGAGAGTACAATCTGTTTACGTTTGCGGAGAAACAAATACATTTTGTCAGAGCTAGTGTGTGCTATTTGCTATGTGAATTGTTTGGCAGTTAAAGAGACAGGGCACTATAATTTTTTTCTCTCATCTTTAAAGTGTTCCCAGTGATCAATTTTACCTGCTGGAGTGAATTAAATTGTTATAGCTCCAATACCTTTATTTGTCATTTGAAATAGCTGCTTTTGTCTGATGTATCCGCACCTATACTGAACAATTCACTGCTAAGCCTTTTTTACACCACAGTGCTTTGCCAATTTGTAACTTTTTTTGCTACCTACATTAAAACCCTAAAATTTCAATGGGTGACCCACACAAATTATATATTGGGAGGGGGGGGGTCAGCAGGCCCAGCGGATTCATAATATACCATTGTTATATTTATCATTCATGGCATGTGTGATAGCTGATGCAAAAACGGTTAAAAAAATATATATATATATTTTTGCTTAGATTTTAGTAAATAATATTGAAAATGGCCAAGTAACCACTGCTGGTTCTGTGATCTCCTGACTTAAAGGGGCAGTAAACTTACAAACTAATGTTATATAATTCTGCACATAGTGCAGAATTATATAACATTAGCTTACCGGCAGATGTATACATTAAAGGTATTGCAGATATTTTTTATGTAAAAGTTCATTTTACCAGAACGCCGCTACTTGCTCTACTGAGTGGGTCTGGTTTTTACACAGCGAATCGCGGCAACACTGTCTAGTCACAGTCTGCCCGGTTGTGCCATTAAAATGAATGTAGCTCGCTCCCTCTCTGGTCTAGTAACGGGAGCGAGCTACATTCATTTTAATGGCACGACCGGGCACACTGTGACTAGACAGTGTTGCCTCAATGCTCTGTGTAAAAACCAGACTCGCTCAGTAGAGCAAGTAGCGGCGTTCTGGTAAAATTAACTTTTACATAAAAAATATCTGCAATACTTTAATTTATACATCTGCCGGTAAGCTAATGTTATATAATTCTGCACTATGTGCAGAATTATATAACATTAGTTTGTAAGTTTACTGCCCCTTTAATTGTCATCAAGGGTAGCCACATGTGAAATAGGGGCCCATACGGGCTTTTAGGGTATGTAGATTAGAGAGGCTCAATACTGTAGTATAGAAATAAAAGCACTGAATAATACGTTTTGGGTGTTGGCAACAAATGTTCATGTTTGGGGAAGTGTAGGTAGATTTTGGAGCTTTATTGGGGTGGCTTGTAGGCCGTAATGAAACTGGGAGCCCGCTGGAAGCCCTGTGAGGTTAACCCTTTAATGCCTGCTCTTTGCCTGTTGTCATAGTATTGCAAGTAGCTTTGCTTGTGACAAGAGGTAAATATTTGAACATTGAGTTTTTGGGTGGTGTAGGTAGGAGTTGATGGTTAATTTGGGTGTATCGTAGACCATAAAGGAACTGGGATACAGTATTTGGGACCCTGTGTTATTAACCTTTTAATGCCTGCACTCTCCCTACTGTCACAAATAGTCCAATAGTCCTGTGTGTGACAATTGGAAGGAGGGGCTGGTGTGTAGCCCTGCCTGGAATGAATGGTCTGTTAAATTTAGTTAACCCTGTGTTCTACACTAGTGATACTGGTTATAGTGTTATTGTTTTGGGAATTAAGAGTACAATTTTTATATCTAGGGGATAGTGGATTAGGGCAAGAAGTAAAGCTTGACATACAAAAGGAGATGATCTTTTATTTTCGAAGGAAAAAAAACAAAGAGTTCCCCCTCACTAATCCGATTGGTTACTTGCTTCAATTGTAATTGGGATTCGTTAAGAGGTATTCTTAAAAAACATTGGGGAATACTTAATAATTAAAATATGGCTTGTGAGGTGAGTTTACCCTTGTCACTGCTAGAAGGGCCCCCAATTTATGTGAAAAATTAGTGCGTAGTAGATATGTAATTAGGCTCCTTGAGAGTAATTGGCTTCTTGACCACAAAATAGTTGGCAACTATCTATGTGGGAAATGTGTAGCATGGAAATTTATGGTGGGAACAAAAGAATTCTCAATAAAGTATGATAAGGTATATAAGATCAGGCAATTTTTTTTATTGCAATAAGGAGGGCCTAGTATACCTTCACTACTGTTCATGCCCCAACTTTTATGTTGGGAAAACTAAGCGAGCCTTTAAAAATAGGACTACAGAGCATTGTGATGATATTTCATATAAAGCTGTCTCGAGCAGTATGGCAAAACACTTTATCTTGCCAGTAATCTCCATACTTTGAGATTAATTGACATAGATATAATCTCTTATGCATGGTAGAGGTGGAGAACAGGATAGAACCTACTTCAGAAGGAGTTTAGGTGGATATATAGATTATCTACTCTGACCCCTAATGGTCTCAATGAAAAATAGGATATGACATGCTTCTTAGGATGATTTATATTAGTTCTGGTCACAGGAACAGTGTTTCTAATGTATTAGCCTATTTTGTGGGGGGAAAAATGTTTATCAGTAAAAACTTTCTAACATAAATATGAGGTAAAGCATATATCAGTGCCTTATTAATTATGTCGTTGATGTTATTTATCTACTTATGATAACTATATTTATGATTGCATTTTCATGTACAATTGTAACACTGTATTACTTTGTTTACTGCAACTTTAAGGTATATATTTCACCTATACATGGGGTGGATTAAGTGTGTGTATATAAATCAATGATTTGCATGGACTAAACCAGCCCTACGGAAGTCCCGCCTAGCCTGATGAAGAGGGAGTGAAACGTGTGTCGGCATTGGCTGACTGATTTATGTGACTTTTCTTGCACATATGGAGCATCACGTTGGCAGATTAAATCATCCTTGCAGAGAGGATAATCTTTGCTACAGATGAAGCAGCTGCTATTCTCCTTGTGACAGACCCTTCTGTCAGGACTGAAAGAGTTAACTGTGTTTAGCTTTAAGAATCTAATTTCTAAAGACAGGTTTTCTGGCCTCAGCTATTGTGTGCTATAATTACATTTAAGTAATAAACAGGCCATTGTTTAATCACCCTCAGAGAACAGACGCTAGGTGATAAGACAAGCCAAATGTGTTTAAGTTGTTATCTGCCTAAGTAAAGTATTTAAGTAATATAATTCTATTGTATCATGTCAAGGGCGCTTCTCCCTTTTATCTAATGTACAACATTCTTTCAACCCCCATCTGAGGGGGGGTCAAAAACCTGTATAAATCTGTGTGCTGCCTTCAAATAAAGTTGTCATTCTGTTTTAAACCTGAAACTGGCTGGGTTGTGAATTGCTGATTGTCTATGCAGGACATTGTTCATCTGGGGTTAACCCTTGGTACACAGTTGGTACCGTAACATTGGTGGCAAGCGACGGGAGAATCCTTATCGCCCAGAAGAGCAACTACACAAGCCAGTAACCTCAGGAAGAGGGGGATTATTACAATACTGACTAAGATGGAAAGAGTACCAGGGACAGAAGGAACCAATGGGCCCAGCATATCAGACAGAACCCCTGAAGAAGCAAGCTTTGATCGGGCGGTTAAAATAAGACTGGCATATTATGGCCCCAACCCATCTGCCGAAATTATCGACCGGGTCATAGCAGCTGTGGAGGCCAACCTACTTCGCCAAAGCGGCGCTGCAGCAGCCCAAGTCACAGCAACCCCAGTGGAAAAGGGAAAAGTAAATTTTGCAGCTTTTAAAAACTTCCTGGAAACAGAAGGAGAGATTGATGGGTACCTTGCGGATTTTGAGAGACAATGTGCACTACACCAGGTACCCGCAGAGGACTGGGTCACGATATTATCCGGAAAATTATCCGGCCGGGCCAGAGAGGCTTTTCGGGCCATTCCAGATGAGGAAGTCAGGGATTATAATACTGTAAAAGAGGCTCTGCTCTCCAGGTATGCGGTTACACCGGAGGCATACCGGAGGCGGTTCAGAGACACTGTTAAATTAGCTGGTGATTCCTACGTTGAGTGGGCATGTAAGGTGCACCGCACAGCATCGCACTGGATGGCGGGGTGCCAAGCCGTGTCTGGGGAAGAGGTGCTGCAGCTATTCCTGTTGGAACATTGCTTTGACAAGTTATCAGCAGGAGTTAGGGAGTGGGTTCGGGACCATAAACCCTCCACCCTGCATGAAGCTGCTCGCCTGGCAGATGAGTATACGGATGCCCGCAAACTGGACACTGCTACCACTAAGCCCCCTGCCAGAGTGGAGTACAGACCCCCAGTCACCCCAGCAGCTGCCAGTTACCAACCCCCGGCGCACCGCTATACCACATGGCCTCTGGCCACGAACTACCCTCAGAGAGCCCGGTTCAATTCGCGGGGCTACTCACAACCTATTCGGTGCTTTGGATGTAAGCAACTAGGGCACAAAAGACCAGAGTGTCCCCTAAATGCAGCGAACCAAGCACAGTCCTGGAGAAGACCTGCCGGCGGAATCACACGTAACCCTCAGCCTGCGGCCCGCTACGTAGAGGCGCAAGAATGCTGGGGCATCCTACATGAGGCAGACCTTGTGCAAGCTGCCCACCGGAATAACCGGCAACTGGTTAAAGTGAATGGGAAGGAGGTCAGTGGTCTACGGGATACTGGTGCTACCATGACCTTGCTTCGAAAGAACTTGGTGTCTGAGAAACAGCACACAGGAGACACTGTGGCTGTGAGGGTAGCAGGGGGCACTGTGTTCCGCCTGCCTGTTGCCAGGGTGCATTTGGATTGGGGAGGGGGCGCTAGACCTGTGAATGTGGGGGTCATGAAGGATTTACCAGCTGATGTTCTCCTTGGAAATACCTTGGTCCCCCTTGTTTCTGCCTATGCTCCCATGGGTCCCGCTGATGTTAACCCTGTGACTACCTGTGCTCAGATCCGTGCAGCAGAGACTGACCCCCCTGCTGCTAAGCCCCAGGACGCTGAGCTCAGTAAATCTCTATCCGCTATTGATATGTGGGAGTCACGTTACAATGCGCTGATGAAGGAGAAGAGTCACGTAGAGGATAAAATGGTCACGTTAAATAATCATGTAACAGTGCTAGCGGGAGAGAAGAGGAGTGCAGAGGAAAAAGCACGTTTAGAACAGGAATCTCTGCTAGACAAGCTGCACCGACAGACTGCAGAAAACACCAGCTTGAGAGTGGAACATGAAACATTAAGGACAAACTTAGTGACACTGGAGGAGAAGCTGACGCTGGCTCATAGGGAGGTGCAGCAACTCAAGGGCACCCTATGTCAGTATGAAGGGATTGTGGATATCTATAAAGAGCAGGTACAAAAACCACGTAAAGAAGCCGATGATATTTTGAAGGACTGTTTAGCCCTAGTCGGGGCACTGAAGAGGTTGAACCCTTATTTATACAGACAGGGATTCTCTCTCATAACGGGAATACAGATGGATTGTCCCAGCAAACTGACATGCCTACCACCTCCTAGTCCGGTCATCCCCAGGTTGACCCGCAAAAGGGTCAAGCCGGGTCTGCCGGAGTGTTCCACAAGGGGGGAGCTATGTGACAGACCCTTCTGTCAGGACTGAAAGAGTTAACTGTGTTTAGCTTTAAGAATCTAATTTCTAAAGACAGGTTTTCTGGCCTCAGCTATTGTGTGCTATAATTACATTTAAGTAATAAACAGGCCATTGTTTAATCACCCTCAGAGAACAGACGCTAGGTGATAAGACAAGCCAAATGTGTTTAAGTTGTTATCTGCCTAAGTAAAGTATTTAAGTAATATAATTCTATTGTATCATGTCAAGGGCGCTTCTCCCTTTTATCTAATGTACAACATTCTTTCAACCCCCATCTGAGGGGGGGTCAAAAACCTGTATAAATCTGTGTGCTGCCTTCAAATAAAGTTGTCATTCTGTTTTAAACCTGAAACTGGCTGGGTTGTGAATTGCTGATTGTCTATGCAGGACATTGTTCATCTGGGGTTAACCCTTGGTACACAGTTGGTACCGTAACACTCCTTTTCCGAGATGCATGTGAGAGGAGGATGCCAGTCCTTTTCAGCTGGTATTGGGACTCTGGCAAACCGCTATTTACCACTCCACCACTTATTGCACTATGTTAGGTAACTTCCTGCCGCTGTGGATTCTAAAGCGGCCCTAAAAGGAGATTCACTTAACAAATGTTTACAAGGCTTGCACAGAATGCTGTGGTTACTTACTTTTGCTACAGCATGAAACATTGATATATTTAACTCACCTTTTAGTGGGGTTATTTAAGTTTAACTGAAGCTTTTTGTAAGTATTTTAGATATGTATAGGTTGAACTCAATGGACTTCAGTTTTTTTCAACCTTATCTATTATGTTACATAGTCTACAAACATTCATCCATGTGATTCTGTAATTTATCCAGCATCCTCCCGTGTGGAGGGCCTTATTGTTATAGATGTGATGATATACTGGTCTTTATAATTTACATCTAATACATCCTATATTGCTTGATAGAGGCGCATGGTTCCGGAAAACTTAGATCCCCGTTATTATATCCTGCCCAGGCTATAACTCCCTGGTCATCTTGTTGGTCTTGTGCTATTTGTCCTCTGCACATGTTAATAACATAATTTATGTAAGAACTTACCAGATAAATTCATTTCTTTCATAGTGGCAAGAGTCCATAAGGCCCACCCTTTTTAAGGTGGTTATGTCATGAGCTAGTGACGTATGGGATATACATTCCTACCTGGAGGGGGCAAAGTTTCCCAAACCTCAAAATGCTTATAAATACACCTCCCACCTCACTCATACTTCAGTTTAACGTATAGCCAAGAAGTGAGGTGTAAAAAAGGAGTAAAAAGCATACAAAAAAGAGGAACTGGAAAAATATTATGTGCTTTATACAAAAAAAATCATACCCACAAAAAAGGGTGGGTCTCATGGACTCTTGCCACTATGAAAGAAATTAATTTATCAGGTAAGTTCTTACATAAATTATGTTTTCTTTCATCTAAGTGGCAAGAGTCCATGAGTTAGGGACGTATGGGATATAATACCCAAGATGTGTAAGTCCATAAGTCACTAGAGAGGGAGGGATAAAATAAAAACGGCTAATTCCGCTGAGAAATGAAATCCAAAAAAATAATTAAGTTTTCTTAAAAATGTCAGAAAAACTCAAAACAAAGGCATTAGAATCAAACTGAGACAACTGCCTGAAGAACCTTTCTACCAAAGGCTGCATCCGAAGAAGCAAACACATTAAAATGGTAAAAGTATTCAAAGAAGACCAAGTTGCTGCTTTGTAAATTTGATCAACTAAAGCTTCATTCTTAAAAGCCCAAGAAGTGGCAACTGATCTAGTAGAATGAGCTGTAATTCTCTGATGCGGAGACTGCCCCGCCTCCAAATAAGCTTTGTGAATCAAACGTTTCAACCAAGATGCCATAGAAATGAGCCAGAAAAAATTAGCAAATAGACTTAGAAGTCTTTCTGAAATCTTTAGTAGCCTCAACATAATATTTCAAAGCTCTTACCACATCCAAAGAATGTAAAGACCTTTCAAGAGTATTCTTAGGATTAGGACATAAAGAAGGAACAACAATTTCCCTATTGATGTTGTTAGAATTCACAACTTTAGGCAAAAATTTAAATGAAGTCCGTAAAACAGCTTTATCTTGATGGAAAATCATATAAGGAGACTCACAAGAGAGAGCAGACAACTCAGAAACTCTTCTAGCAGAAGAGATAGCCAAAAGAAATAACACTTTCCAAGAAAGTAATTTAATATCAAAAGAATGCATAGGTTTAAAAGGAGGAGCCTGCAAATTTTGTTGAGACTCCAAGGAGGAGAAATAGATTTAATAACAGGTTTAATTCGAATCAAAGCCTGAACAAAACAGTGAATATAAGGAAGTTTAGCAATCTTTCTATGAAATAAGACAGAAAGAGCAGAAATTTGTTCTTTCAAAGTATTTGCAGACAAACCCTTATCCAAACCATCCTGAAGAAACTGTAAAATCCTAGGGATTCTGAAAGAATGCCAAGAATAATTCCGATTATCCTAGCCTTAATGAAGGAATAAGCTAGATTTTATTAAAGAGACAGAGACGAGTATTTTGCATAAGCCTTTTCCTTTACTGCTCAACAGCCATTCAAAGTAACCATACACACATTAAATATTTAACATAGAAAGCATAGAAATTAATATGGTAACCAATGAGCAACAGCCCTGAATGGTGTCATCTAAAGCAGACCAATCAGAAAAGTTAATTTTGCTATAAACTGTCCAAATAGTATCCCAACTGCCTCTTTGAACTTTTGTGCTTGAGAAGACATTGTAGTAATCTTCAGAAATAAATCCATAGGATAAGACAAAAAACATGAACAAAAACCAGAAGAAATAAAGAAAAACATTCTCGTATAATCCGTCAGGAAGGACCAAAAGCTCAGGTTGAAATCCTGTAGAAGATGAAGAAAATTCTCTACTTGAATCTTGAACACAAAGTTCATCCTTTAATTCACATAGGAGGTTGGAATCCTGCAGAAGAGGACCAGGAGCTGAAATAAATGCATAAAAAATTACTTAAGAATCAAGAAAATATATATAAATGCTAAAGGGTATGGGAAAGGAGGGAAAATACTCGTCTCTGTCTCTTTATTAAAATCTAGATTATTCCTTCACTAAGGCTAGGATAATCGGAATTTTATTACAAGAACAGAGACTCCTATTTTGCAAGTTTAAAGCTAAACCTCAATCCAACTTAATCCAGAAGGCACTGAGGCAAAGAATTAATAGGTTTAAAATAAAACTGTCTGAAGACTGAATTGGATGACCAATCTGCAGCATTTAGAATTTCTTGAAGGGAAGCTGATTTACAGAATGCTTTAGAAGCAGCTGCTCCCCTTACTGAATGTGAAGAAAAAGATTTATCAATACCCGCTTCACTCATAACCCACTTAATCCATCTACTAATGGAAGTAGTAGAAACAGGAGAATGAAGAGGAGAAAAAAAGATTAAGAGCTGATTTGAAGAAGAATTTCTAAAAGGTAAAATATGATTCTCGTATTCTTTAAGACAAAGTACAACGCACAATGAAGGGCAATCCAAAAAATAAGGATAAAAAATAGAAGAGGACATGGATTTAGTTCTTCTAGAAATGTTAAATATGACTCCCTGAGGAGAAAACATTTTAGAAGAGAAATCAATAGCTTTAACGTCAGAAACTCTTCTGCAAGACAGAAGACAGAGAAGAGTAGCTAATTTGCAAGAAAGCTGTTTAAGAGAAAGGGATTTATTATCAGACCATGATTGAAAAAGGGAAAAAATTAAATTAACATCCCAAAAGGAAGAATATTTGGAATAAGGAGGTCTTTTAAGCTTAATGGATTTCATACGTCTAGAAATAGTAATATGTTGACCTATAGGTGAATTATTGATCAACTCATGACCAGCTGAAATAGCTGATCTATAGACATTAATAGATCTACAGTATATGCTAAACCGGCATGAAATAAAGAAGTTAGAAAATTCAGAATCTCATTCAAAGGGTCTGAAAAGGGATTCAGATGTCTTTGATCGCACCAGCTAGACCATTTGGACCAAGAGGATATCTGAATGCACTCTCCAATCACTTGAGTCTGATATATATCGAGAACCCCAATCTGCAGCTGTGTTGGAGAGACCCGGGATATACTCCGCTCGAATAGAAATATTGTTCTGAAGGCACTGATGAACGAAATTTTTTGTTATATCTGATAATTGTTTGGATTGAGTTCCACCCAAACAATTCAGATAACGAACTGCAGAAATATTGTCAATTCGCAAAATAATTGAAATAGGAGACTTCTGTTTGATAAAGCTCTTTATTACAAAAGAACATGCAATCAGTTCCAGACAATTTATATGCAGTTTGTGTTGCATCCGATTTTATTATAACATCTGGAGCTTTGTCATTCCATGCTTCTATATTGGAAAGCCACCAGATCAATTCGATCCGAGCTTCTTCTGACAAAGAAATCCTGTGAGAATAGGAGAAACCCTTCTTTAAATAGAAAATGGTTAATACATAAAAAGAGAGAAGCGCTCAACCTGGGAGCGAACAATAGCATAATAGCTTGTTCTATGGCTCGTTACCACCCAAGAAGCAGCCTCTTTTTGCGCAACATGTGCCTTTCACAGAGAAGAACTTTCCTGAAGCATATCAGTCTGATCCTGACTTCACAGTACAGTCCAGCCCCGAAATACCAGGCAATCCCTCTCTGAACAAGAGAAATGGCAAAACCCCAGATGTACATTTCGGCCTATTGTGGGCCTCGTCAGTAAGGTGCAGCCATATCCCTCTAGGCACACTGAGTAATGGGTCCACGTCTGGGTTCCCGCATCACACTTAGGGAGACTTCCCTAAGTGTCATAATTTGCATACATAAAAAGAGAGAAGTGCTCAACCTGGGAACGAACAATAGCATAATAGCTTGTTCTATGGCTCGTTACCACCCAAGAAGCAGCCTCTTTTTGCTCAACATGTGCCTTTTTACAGAGAAGAACTTTCCTGAAGCATATCAGTCTGATCCTGACTTCACATTACAGTCCAGACCCAAAATACCAGGCAATCCCTCTCTGAACAAGAGAAACAGCAAAACCCCAGATGTAAGTTTTGGCCTATTGTGGGCCTCGTCAGTGAGGTGCAGCCATATCCCTCTAGGCACACTGAGCAACGGGTCCACGTCTCGGTTCCTGAAAATGTTTAATCTCTGAAGAGCTCTGTAGTGTAATGGAGCTGGAAAAATTGCTTGAATTGAGGCAGAAAGAAGACCCACAATTTGTGCAAGAGATCTGATTAGGAAGAACTTTTTCTTTAGTAAATGAGAAATTTCTTATTTGATTTTGGTTACTTTCTCCAAGTGAAGACTCAACATAGAAAGAGACGTATCTATTAAGAAACCTAGAAATGTCAGCTTCCGAGATGGAAGGAGAACCGATTTCTTGTAATTGATAAGGAAACCTAGGTTCCTCAAAATATCCATAGTTAGTTCTAGATGTGAAAGAAGAAGAGAGTGATCCTGATTTATTAGAAGTATATCGTCCAAATAAATTATTAGACGAATACCTCTCAATCTCAACCAAACCACTACAGGTTTTAAAATGTTTGTGAAAACCCAAGGAGCTGAGGATAGACCAAAAAGGGAGGCAGGTAAACTGCCAAATCTGATTTTTCCATACAAATCTGAGAAAATTGTGATGGGAGGAAAGTATAGGGATTGTGTTTTTTCTTAGCTTTAATTTTTTTAGGAGAATATGCATTCTCAATGACATGGTCAGAAACTGTCTGATTTTTTTTTCTGTAATCCTTAATGGAATTATCAAGCTTATCAGTAAAAGACTCTTCAGAAAAAGAGTCTGATTCTCCAGCAAACATTTTTAAAATAACTAAAAAGTGTAGTAAATTAAATTGAAACAAGCCAACAGGACTTGTAGATAAATATAAAGAATTAAAAACAATTATTTCACAATATATATATTAATATTTGAGAACTAACTTAAACTAAACTAAGGAGTAAATTTCTAATTAAGTTAAGCAGTTGTCAGGAAAAGAAATAGTCAGTGTAGGTAGGGAAAAAACTGTAACAATAGTGTGCAGTCAGCGGATAATGGCAATATATGTAGCAAAGTTGTCTCTGAGGTAAACAAACTGACAGAAGGAGAGGGCGGGAAGGAAACTACGTCATAGTGGAGAGCAAGATGGAGGCGTCACCACCGGGGGCGTGGCCAAAACGGAAGAGAGAAAATGGATTCCGGAGAAAGACAGATACGGAACCACAAAAGCAGAGGATGGGGTAAATAAAATACAAGGGAAGCAACAAATAACAAAAGCTTATAAGAGAAGCTTACATAACTAAACGTCGGAGACAAAATGGGTATAATAACGGAATAGAATAAACAAAATATAAATAATAGTAAACAAATGATAATAATAAGGATTAAAACTGAGAATAATACAGAACAACAAACTGAAATAACTAGAAAAGAAAATTCTTTATTCAAAATAATAAAACAAAACAAAAGATAATATAGCAAAAGATATAATACTTATATCTTTGAGAGCAGCAAAGTCAAAAGAGGCAGTTGGGATACTATTTGGACAGTTTATAGCAGAATGAACTTTTCTGATTGGTCTGCTTTAGATCACACCATTCAGGGCTGTTTCTCATTGGTTACCATATTAATTTCTATGTTAAATATTTAATTGTGTGTATTGTTACTTTGAATGGCTGTTGAGCAGTAAAGGAAAAGGCTTATGCAAAATAGGAGTCTCTGTTCTTGTAATAAAATTATGAGAGGAACACCAAGAAATATAGGTTTTCCAAACCCGATGATAAATTTTCCTGGAAACAGACTTACGAGCCTGTATCATAGTGCTAATCACTGAGTCAGAAAAACCTCTATGACTAAGCGTTCAATTTCCATGCCATCAAATTTAGAGATTTGAAATCCTGATGGAAAAAACGGGCCTTGAGATAGAAGGTCTGGCCTTAAAGGAAGTGGCCAAGGTTGGCTACTGGACATCTTGACAAGGTCTGCATACCAAAACCTGAGAGGCCAAGCTGGAGCTATCAGAAACACATAAGATTGTTCCATTATGATCTTGGAGATCACCTTTGGAAGAAGAACCAGAGGCGGAAAAATGTAAGCAGGTTGGCAAAACCAAGGAACTGCTAGAGCATCTACCATCTCCGCCTGAGGATCCTTGGACCTGTAAAGATATCTTGGAAGCTTCTTGTTCAGACGCGAGGCCATTAGATCTATTTCTGGGAGACCCCACATCTGTACCAATTGAGAAAAACACATCTGGATGGAGAGACCACTCTCCCGGTTGTAAAATCTGACGACTGAGATAATCCGCTTCCCAATTGTCTACTCCTGGGAAATGAATCGCAGAAATTTGACAAAAATTGGATTCCGCGCAAGAAAGTATCAGAGATTCTTCGTTTATTGCTAAATGACTGCGAGTCCCCCCTTGATGATTGACATATGCCACTGTAGTGATATTGTCTGCCTGGAATTGAATATAAAGTTCTCTCTTCAATAGAGGTCAAGCCTGAAGAGCTCTGAATATAGCACAACAGAGTTCTAAAATATTGATTTGGTAACCTCGCCTCCTGAGGTTCCCAAACCACTGTTAGAGACCCCCAGACAGCTCCCCAACCTGTAAGACTTGCATCTGTTGTGATCACAGTCCACGAAGGACAAACAAAGGAGGCCCCTTGATAAATAAGGTGATGGTTTAACCACCAAGACAGAGATTGTTGAATGTTGGGATTTAAGTATATCAACTGTGATATCTGAGTATAATCCTTGCACCATTGGTGCAACATGCAAAGCTGAAGAGGTCTCATATGAAAATGAGCAAAAGGGGATTGCGTCCGATGCTGCAGTCATGAGACCTAAAACTTCCATGCACATAGCCACTGAAGGTTTAGACAAGCTAACACTAACTTCATTTGTCTGTTTTCTGTCAAAGAAAGAGTCATGGACACTGAATCTATCTGGAAACCTAAAAAGGTGACCCTTCTCTGAGGAATTAAGAAACTCTTTTGTGAATTGATCCTCCAACCATGTCTTTGAAGAAATTACACAAGTTGTTTCGTGTGAGAGTCTGCTAAATGAAAAGATTTAGCTAGTACCAAAATATTGTCCAAATAAGGAAACACCGCAATGCCCTGCTTTCTGATTACAGATAGAAGGGCACTGAGAACTTTTGAAAATATTCTCGGAGCTGCTGCTAGACCAAATGGAAGAGTGACAAATTGGTAATACTTGTCTAGAAAATAGAATCTCAGAAACCGATAGTGGTCTGGGTGAATTGGAATATGAAGATAAGCGTCCTGTAAGTCTATTCTGGACATGAAATGACCTTGCTGAACAAAAGGCAGAATAGTCCTTATAGTCACCATCTTGAAATAGATCCAGAATTGGTCTGAATGAATCCTTCTTTGGTAAAATTAACATGTTCATGTAGAAGAACTGGAACAATCACCCCTGAAAGCTCTAGGTCTGAAACACACTTCAGAAAAGCCTCAGCCTTCACAGGGTTTGTTGGAACATGAGAATGAAAGAATCTTCCCATGGGAGGTCTTATTCTGAAACTTATTCGATACCCCTGAAACAATATCCTGAATCCACTGATTTTGGACAGAATCCACCCAAATGTCTTGAAATAATTTTAGTCTGCCCCCCACCAGTTGAACTGGATTGAGGGCCGCACCTTCATGCAGTCTTAGGGGGGCTGTATTTGGTTTCTTATAAGGCTTGGACTTATTCCAATTTGTGGATGGTCTCCAATTGGAACCAGAGGCCTTAGGGGAAGAAGTGTTTTTTTTGTTCCTTAGACTGACGAAAAGAACAAAAAAGATTGGGAGCATTAAATTTACCCTTAGATTTCTTATCTTGGGGCAGAAAAACTCCCTTACCCCCAGTGATAGTGGAGATAATAGAATCCAATGAGAACCAAATAAATTATTACCTTGAAAATATGATAGTAATCTAGATTTAGATAGCATATCTGCATTCCATGATTTAAGCCATAAAGCTCATCTAGATAGAATAGCTAAAGACATAGATTTAATATCAATCTTAATAATATCAAATATAGCATCACAAATGAAATGGTTAGGATGTTGAAGTAAAACAACGTTAGACAAATCAGGAGCCAATAGCTGCTCTGCTAAATTGTCCAAACAAAAAGTTGAAGCAGCAACATCCGCTTTAGAAATAGCAGGTCTAAGAATATAGCCAGTATGTAAATATGCCTTCCTAAGATAAGAGTCAATCTTCCTATCTAAGGGATCTTTAAAAGAAGTTCTATCTTCCATAGGAATAGTAGTACGCTTGGCAAGAGTAGAAATAGCGCAATCAACTTTAGGGACTTTCTCCCAAAGCTCTAAATTAGACACAGGTAAAGGATACCATTTTTTAAACCTAGAAGAAGGATTAAAAGAAGTACCAGGCTTAGACAATTCCTTAGTAATCATATTAGAGATAGCATCTGGAATAGGAAAAACTTCAGGAGTAACCTCAGAAGTTTTAAAAACAGAATTCAAATGTTTGCTATTCTTGTTATCAAGAGAAATAAGCAATATATAGAGGCGCCAATAGTGCAGATCAATAGTAACTGGTGAGTGTTTATATCCAATTATATACACAGGGTACTCGCATGTATATAAGGCAATCTGTTATGCATATAGGGACATGCTGGATTTCAACAGCAATCCAGCTGGCTGATCCATACGATGAAAGAAAGGCAGTGATTGGTGTATATGATACACACCCTAAAAGTAGCGTAGCAAAAAAAACATACATAGCACTATGAGTGAATAAAAAGTAAAAACATATTTATTTAAAAATATAAAAATTTGTTTACACTCATTTCAGTGCCAGCACAAGTATGGCAAATAGAGAAACAGTGCGACGCGTTTCTCAGATGAACTGTTTCCTCAGGCATGTCATCATATACATCATTGGTGTATCATATACACCAATCACTGCCTTTCTTTCATCGTATGGATCAGCCAGCTGGATTGCTGTTGAAATCCAGCCTGTCCCTATAGGCATAACAGATTGCCTTATATACATGTGAGTACCCTGTGTATATAATTGGATATAAACACTCACCAGTTACTATTGATCTGCACTATTGGCGCCTCTATATATTGCTTATTTCTCCAGACTGTCTCCTATTGGAAGTTGGTAGAGAGCTGCCTCGAGGATCAGCTAGCTGGACTGCTGATAAAATCCAGCCTGCTTCTACTGGCATAATTGATTGCCACTTACACATGTGAGTACCCTGTGTTAGCTACATTATAGTTCCACATTGTACCATCATTGATCTGCACCATTGGCGCCTCTTCCTTGTTATCAAGAGGACTAGATTCCTCAATACCCAAAGTAAACAATGCTTCTTTTAACAAAGAACGGATATATTCCATCTTAAAAAGAAAGGTTTATCAATTTCAGAGTCTGAAGTAGGATCCTCTGAGCCAGAGAAGTTCTCATCAGCAGACAATACTTCAGTATGCTGTTGGTCAATACAAACTTCATCAGAATTATGAGAAGTAGGAAGAGACCTTTTACGTTTATTTGAAGGCGGAATAGCAGTCATAACCTTCTCTATGGCTGCAGCAATATAATCTTTTATATCTACAGGAATATCATGTACATTAGACTGTGAAGGTTTAACAGTAGATGTATTTGTACTTATAGAAACTTTCTCAGCATGAAACAATTGCTCATAACAAGTGCCACATACTTGAGCTGAAGATGGAAGATCAGCCAATTTACAACATACACACTTAGCTTTGGTAGATTTATTTTCAGGCAACTTGGTTCCTACAGTAACATTAGAGGTAGGATCAGTTTGAGACATCTTGAAAAATGTAACAAAAAAGAAAAAATAATATTTAAAAAAATATATCCAATGTCCTCAAAATAGCAGTTTCAGGAATGGGAAAAAATGCTTATATGAAAAACAAAAGCAAATATCATAGCCCTCTGTAACAATTAAAAGAATAGAGCAAAAGAGGGAGAGACTTAATATACCAAAATATTTGGCACTAAAAATGACACCAACAAAGATGACGCAAATGCTGAGAAAAAACCTTTTCGGTGCCAAGGTTAACAGGAAATTACACAATTCGCGTCATAACAGGCGCGACTTTGCACCAAAAAAATTTGCATCAACAAAGACGCAAGAAATGACGTGACTCGTGTCACAACAAACGCAACCTTCGCGCCAAAAATTACGCAGTAAATAGAAGTATTTTGCCCCATCGCGAGCCTAATTTGCCCGTGAACATTTGAAAAAACAGACCAAAGTTACAACTAACTGAAGCCTCAGGTAAGTAAAAATATATATTAAATTTCTCCCAAACATAATTTTCCATGCTGAAACTGTTAGACTGCAAAGGGAAATAAACATAGACCTGACTCATGGCAAATATATGCAATATAAATTTAAAACTTTAAAATGCATGACTGCATCTGACAAACATACCTGGCTTTTTATTATATAGGATTAGGAAACTCTTCTTAATGAGATACACAGTTCCCAAGGTTAAAAATGCCTTTAAAGCATTCCCTAAGGGACTTTTATAACAAGGCTTTTTATAGAATCTCACCAGACCAGAAAGCTTTAGAGAATCAGGCCCTAAGATTTAAAATCCTGTTAATGAGACTCTCGCGATCTGTTCCCCTCTTGGTTAGGGCTAGGTTCATTTCTGAGTATTGCGTAGATTAAGCTAAGATATTGTCACTTCTTGAAAATTCTTCCCTGCTCTTACTAGGTTATAAATGTCCTGGTTTCTGAAGTTAAACCAGGAACTGTCAACATGTACCCTGGCCTGTACTATACCTGCCCATGGAACACTGACATCTTTGTCCAAAGGTGTCCCTGATTCAGCCTAAGCCTCCTGTACTGGTGGAATCCAGGAAATCTTGGGAGGTATGATCACCATTTGAGCAAGAGACACTCAAATCTATCAGTAGCAGCATACTACTACTTAATTGTAAAAAGCTGAATCTTAGATATTGTCCAATATTTCATATTTCAATATTTGAAATTTATAACATTGTAATATGCTTGTTAGACACTTGTATTATACATTTGTTTTAAGAATAAAACACTACTGATATAAACTTAGAACCTTCTAAATAATATAAACTTAATCTCTTACATTTGTTCTTCAAACAGGCCTGATGCTATGACACTGGCAGAGCCTGGACGTATTTCCAATGGCAGCAAGCTGGGCACACAGGTTGTATGGCTGCAGAGAGTGACTGGATGTGAAGTTCAAATGGCAGCAGGCAGACCCTAAAAACTCAATGCAAATGGATATTTCAAATGACTGGTAGCAAATACTTGACAAAGTTCAAATAGCTGCAGACAGATGCTGGGCATACACTTCAAATGTCAGCAGGCAAACCCTAGACACAGTTTAAATGGCTGCCGACAGAGGTTTGAAGCACACATTAGCTGGTATCTGGTAGAGGCTGGGTACACAGTTCAAATGACTGAAGGCAGGGGCTACAAACATAATTCAAATGGCAGCAGGCAGGGGCTACACACACAATTCAAATGGCAGCAGGCAGGGTCATTTTATTTGTCTTGCATGTTGCTAATTGAGCACTGAGTGTTATTTGTGCTTCCAATGCCTGCATAAAGTTTAAATGTGCTTTAGAGATATGAAATTTTATTAAAAAACGTACCTTTATAACCTGTTACCACTCAAGATGGATCACAGAATGAAAAAAGCAAACAAATGGAACAGTATACCAAGAAAGGGCCAGATTACGAGCTGAGAGCAAAATATTGCTTACGCTAATGTGCGCTAGTATTACGAGTTAGGTGCAATGCTAACGCAACCTTGCATTCTCATTGCACAGAAGCACTCACAAGAGCACGCTTCCATAGGCTCCAATGGGAGCCTAGTTCTCATGTCGTCATACAAGAGCAGCTAAGTGGGTAAGCAGCTCAGTGATGGGAAGTAGTTTTAAATATATCTGAATATAAATATATATATATTTATTTACAGGGAACACACAGTTCCTATAGACTGCAATGTAAAAGCACTTTTTAGTGTTGTTTTTTTTTCTAACACCCCACACCCGCCAACTTATAACCCTTTTAAAACTGCCTAGTGCAGTAAAAAGACCCTCTATTTTGGGGGTATTTGAAACACTTTTAGAAAATTAACCAGAGATTTGATCAAACTTGCAAACTTGTGGTAACAATAACCAGCCGCTTGTAATGGCTGGTTAATTATCGCACGCCCGCAAAGTTTGCCCGTGTGGGGGGGTGCAATTAATTGTCGCTCTACTTGTAAATTGGCCCATAATTAGTGTAATCATTTAAATAATCTCGCCATTTTTGAAGAAACCTCCTGTTGCAGAATTTTATATTTGTGTTGGATAGTCTATATTTTTAGCTACATTATGTCTAGAAATATTAGATTTTTCTATTGCCTGTTATTGTAGTAGGGTTTTCTTGGACAATTGTCTGCAATGATAAACTGTTAAATTGTTTTGCTGACTGGTATATGCAAAATGTTTTTGGATGAGGTACCTGGAATCAGTAGCTGTTTTGTGTTTTGCCAAAGCTTTGGAAACAGAGCCTTGATCTACTCTGGGCTTTACAAACTTGTGAGTTGCTCTGTTATCTGTTTTCTACACTGACTAAACAAAGAAACAGTGGAGACAGCACATTTATTCATGGACGTAATAAAACATGAAATAGAGCAGCAAGTTAATAATATGAAAATTATGTCCATACAACTGTAGAACACATTCCCCCGGAATCTGAATATATTTTAATAATTACAGTACCTCTAGAAGATCCTCTCAACAACATGTAAGGCAAATTCCCTGTGTCAGGATGTCATGAGATATTCGTGGATAATCTACTTGTGACGGTGCTTGATGCAGCTTTTCAAGGAAGGAGTGATTTGAAGGGCAAAAAAGTTTGCAACAAGAAATAAACAGAGCAGCACAACTCTGATTCACATTAAATGTATAACCATTTAATAAAATCAAATTTACCGACAGGTACTTACAAGATAAAAAAGGAAATAATGCAGCAAAACCACAGTGACAGGTAAGTACTATGTCAGAAAATAACTGTATAAAGAATGATTTGTTGTTGCCTGTTAAAGAAATGGGATGCTTTTACCATCTCCCTAAAATCCATAAGAACCCGGTTGATCCTCCTGGTAGACAGGATTTATCAAAGCTATTTTCCTAAAATTGAGCCTATAAATCTGCATACGACTGAATCCTCTATATTATTAATGCCAAGTGCGCCTAAAATTGGGCAAGTCCGACTATACATTGCTCTCACTTCACCAAAGGCGCACCAGTGCGCTTATAAAAGGGTTAGAGTCCACCTTAGCATTACGCCCAGTTACCAATTTATCACTTGTATGCACCTTTGGAGAACGCAAAGTTCTACAAATACGTGCATTATAATTCTCCATAGGTACTGTGGAGAACAGCATTAGAAATCATTATGTCTTTGAGCTTGTGTCTGATGGAGAATTTTCTGATTCTACTAGGTCTATCTGGCTAGATATATATGCCAAATATAGAATGCACTTTCATTCATCAAACTTTACATTTCATTGATTTTGTTAAAATACTTACTTTTTCTTCTTGAAAGCCGCTCCAGCGCTTCTCCAGCTCGTCGCAAGCCTCTTCATATGTCAACAATGACTATTCCGACATCCTCCAATCACAGCTTCCCCCCCCCCGGGGGAATCATTGCCTAAAGCAACGCTGTGACTGGAAGAAGGCCGGCATTGTAATTTCTGACACAGGAAGAGGCTTGCAACGCACGGGGGAAGCCCTTGTAGCGGCTTTCACAAAAAAAGGTAAGTATTTTAACAAAACCAGTGAAATGTAAAGTTTGATGAATGAAAGTGCCCCTGTTTTTAATAGGATTATTAAAAAACGTGCACTGGTTCATCAAAATGTACATTCACTTTAAAGGGATGGTAACTTTTATTATTAATGAAATTTGACAAATGTTTTATTTCATGTTTTATAAACAATTTGCATATTTTTTTTTTTATTTTTTTTTACATTTTTATATATTCATTATTTTTGTATTCTATAATTCCTGTCAATCACTTCATTGGCTCTGCCCATCAATGTAGCTTCTCAGCACTTTATAAACATGTACAGCCGCCCCACCTGCTGTGAACATCACTAGTAGAGCATTTCCCATAATTGTATTACCTCTATTTCTCTTGAAACTTTTGTGCCTCAAAAAGTAAAGTGATGTTTACAGTTGTCCCGCCTGCTATTCACATCACTATCATCATACCTGCGCTTTCGGTATTTTTTATTTCCCCTTTCCCTCTTGACATTTTTGTGCCTCAAATAGTAAAGTGATAGTTACAGCAGTCCCGCCTGCTATACACATCACTGTCATCATACCTGTGCTTTCTTTACACAGGAACGCTTTCTCCGTTCTACCTTTTTTACCTTAAGTAGATTGACGTGTTACAGCAGTCCCGCCCACTGTACATGTCACTAGGATCGGAGCCGCGCTTTTAGAACACAAGAACGCTTCCTCCCTTCTATTTTTTTTTTACTATCAGATTGACGTGTACAGCAGTCCCGCCCACTGTACATGTCACTAGGATCGGAGCCGCGCTTTCAGAACACAAGAATGCTTCCTCCCTTCTTTTTTTTTTTACTATCAGCAGATTGACGTGTACAGCTGTCCCTCCCGCTGTACACGTCACTAGGAAGAAAACTTTCACAGTAAATGGGCGTTTTCAAATTTTGGTTGCTTTTAGCCACCTCCCCTCCAATCGTATTGTTTTTTTAAGAAGATTGACATGTACAGCGGGCGGGACTGCTGTACACATCAATCTACTCAAGGGGAAAAAGATGGAAGAACGGAGGAAGCGTTCCTGTGTAAAGAAAGCGCAGGTATGATGATAGTGATGTGTATAGCAGGCGAGACTGCTGTACACATTACTTTACTATTTGAGACCCAAAAATGTCAAGAGGGAAAGGGGAAATAAAAAAATACTGAAAACGGCTCTGATCCTAGTGATGTGTATAGCAGACGGGACTGCTGTACACATTTCTAGAATCATCAGTAATAAAATTTGTAAGTAAAATGAAAAAAAAGCATTTACAAAGATTAGAAATTTTGTTGAACATCAATAAGTTGTGGTAAATTATAAATCCTCTTATTTTGTGCCACTCATGCAGAAAAGTAACAAGCACTGGCAGACTGTGGTTACTATGCTTGTAATGAAATACATATGTTCAATGGTCCAGGTGGCTAAGCTTTTGATTGGGCAGAAAAAAGGGAAGAAAAAAAAAAAAGAGGAGGGAGGCTGACAGGGGAGCATTATCTATAAGATATTAGATGAATAAAAAAATGTATTTAAAAGAAGTAATAAAAAAAAAGAGGTTTTTATAAAAAATATGGCATGAACTTTATTTTTTTAAAAAGTTATATTTAAGAGTTTACCATCCCTTTAACAATTCAAATATCACTATTATTACAAAGTTAGATTAAAAATGTATTGTGGTTTCCCACCGAAATAAATGCACAAATCCAGCACCCACCAAATTAAGACCTACTAAAGATATATCAGATAGAAAATGGTGGCGTACATCTCCAGGTTTATACAAATTGTAGTATGTTCCCTTATATCAGACAAAATATAGACCCTTCTAGCAATTGTAATTCCACTTAACTACTGTATCAGCTGAAATGTAAATGTTATTTAATTTACAACGGTAGGACAAGAGAAAAATAAAGTATAGATTTTGTGAACACTTGAAAAATATAAGTTATTCCTTTGGCCAACATAGTTTATCTGAACACTTCAAACTAGTACATGGTAGCAATCCAGAAGGTTTGGAAAGCACTCAACATTATTTTGCAAGTCAGATGATTAAAGTGTTTATATCAGAAAAAAATATCCTTTGCTGTATGATAGTTTGTCAGTAGGTAGTTGTTTAACCTTAAACATCTTCTTTGGTGATTGACAGTTATTTAAGCAAAATATCTGCTTGGATAAATATGTAATGAATATACAAACTGGCCTTAAAAAGTACTTAAAAAATACAACAGTAGTTATGATAGGTTTACGAATTGTATCCTAGGGGATAAAGTCACATGATACAATCATAATAAAGTATATACTTGTATTGTTTCTGAATGTATTAAATGCATACAACATATTTTCAGTTGTGTTTTAAGTCACATAGTTGTATAGATTCAGCAATAAATACGTATTCTTTGCATGTATGACAGATAGACAAACAGTAAATGTACAAGTATTTAGTGACTAATTTGTTTAAGTATTTTAATGCCTAATGAAGATGTATTGAAGGGAGAAAGGCATATGCTGTTTCAGTTAGAGCTTGCCTGCAGGCTGGGATTGAGCAGATTGGCCTTTATTAATTAATATTTAAATTCTTTGTATTTGGCGCGCTCCTTACACGTGGAACATGATGCATATTTTTTCTGCTGTTTCAGGCTGCCCTCAGAGAGACTCCCGCTGCCGCGTCACCATTCACCCTAAGTTCTACTTCTTACCTAACCTACCTCACTGTCTCTCAACTCATCTGCGGTGTGCGTGTGGGGTCTCGCTATCTCCCCTTTCGCTGGGTGGGCATCATCACTCTCCTCTCCCACCTAATATGGCGTAGCTGATTTTCACAGTGGTCACGGTGTAGTGCACACTGCACTGTGTAGTCTGTGTGAGTCTCAATCACACAGTGGAGCCAGGAAGAATACTGCATTCCCTCTCAGTCCAGACCAGGCTGCGCAAGTGAGCTCCGCCTCCACTGTCACCACGTCATGCACACCCACATACAATCCCATAGGATAGCAATAGCCGGGCCAGCCATTTAAGTCATTTGTAATTGGTTAATTTAGCCATCCGGCCCTGAGTTCAGTAGAGTGGCCCTAGGGACTCAAAATTCTGCCGTCCTAGGCACCGGCGTCTTTGGCCTATGCCTTAATCAGCCCCTGGGTACTATACAATCCCACCAAATATGTCTGATTGTCCCAATTACACCGCATTCTCTCCAACAATGATCTGATGTAGAAGGGTATATAGACTTTAATCGTGTTGGTGTTAGGTACCATCTTAAGAGCAATTTATAGTTTGTTTCAAGTATAGATGCTGAAAATGAGGATTATTTTTGTAGATAAAAATATTTTGTGCCATTGCTGAGAGGTTATGTCAATATCAAGCTCACTATTCCAAGAGATTGTGTAAGTGGGGAGAGACCTAGATGTGATCTTGGATAAAATGTTGTATGAGAATCCTAGTGTGTTTTTTAAAGGATATGTGTGGAACATAAGGTTTCAAATGGCGTCAAGGGCCTGACAAAAGAGTCTTTGTTCGGATGAGTAGATCGGTAGGTGCGAATCTGAAAATAGGTATGCCAGTTCTTGAAAAGTCTTGGGAATTCTGATTTCAGAGCAGTCCCTGTTTTTAATGAGTGGTCCTCAAATAGTTTATAGGCAGGGAGATAGGAAATTATGTCTTATATTTGTATACCAGCGGTTAGCTGTGAAAAAAAACTATAACCTCTTTCCTAGCAAGGGTGTTAAGGGAGACGGAATCGTTGAAAGTTCGGGATATTTGAAAGTTTGCGATTCACTGATTAGCAAAGTGCCAGAGATCAAGGGGTTAGAAGTTATATTTGGGTCTCTTTCTTTTGTAGCTAGCCAACCTTGATCTCCTAGATTCTTGATTTTTAACATGTCTCTTTCTATTGTTATCCATAATTTATCTATTGGGTGGTTATTCCATTGTATTTTAGGGGATAAGTGAGTGGCATAGTAGTAGTGTAGGATATTTGGAGCCCCTAGGCCACCCTTGTCTTTGGGTCTATATAAGATGGGGTTTTTTTAATCCTGGGGCGCTTATTTCCCCATATGAATTGGTTTAACTGCGTTTGTAGAGATAGTATATATGACTTTGGTAGGGATATTGGGGCTGTTTGGAATTAGGGCTGCAACAACTAATCTGTAAGACTGATCATAAAAATAGTTGTCAAAGAATCTCATTATCAATTAGGTGGTCAGCGATTTGTTGGTTAATTGCACAGCACCAGCTGCTTCAATCCGATGAACTCTTGCACATGGTATTGTGCAAACATTTTTATTTTTTTATTTTTTTTCTGTCCGATTAATCGGATAGAAAAAAGATCAAAAGAATAAATATATTAAAACATTTTTGTACAATCTTAGTTGCAGTAGATCATCAAATTAAAGCAGCTGGTGCTGTGCAACTGACCAACTAATCGCTGACCACCTAATTGATAATGAGATTTGTTGACAACTATTTTTATGATCAAACTTACCGATTAGTTGTTGCAGCCCTATTTGGAATATATAAAGAATTTTTGGTAGAATAGTCATTTTGGTGGCAGGGATTCTACCTAACCACGACAAGCTGAGATGTGAGATCCAGGAGGAGAGGGTTGTACGGTTCATTAGTGATAAGGGTAAATAGTTTAGATTGAAGATGTCAGGGATATTGTCTGCTAGTGTAATTCCTAGGTATTTAATTGTTTTTGTGTTTCTATTAAAGAGTGTTAATCTGTTTATTTC
This sequence comes from Bombina bombina, assembly GCF_027579735.1. Classification (NCBI taxonomy): domain Eukaryota; kingdom Metazoa; phylum Chordata; class Amphibia; order Anura; family Bombinatoridae; genus Bombina; species Bombina bombina. The sequence continues at coordinate 1,184,197,660 of NC_069500.1, forward strand.
ACTTAATACCTGTGGAGTAGCTGAGATGTTCAGAATGTCTGATTTGTTATAATTGATAGAGAAGTTAGACCATCTGCTATAAGCAACAAATTCGGACATGAGTGGTTGGATGGAAGCGATAGGAAAAGTCAGTGTCAACAAGATATCGTCTGCGAACAGTGATATTTTGTATTCTGTGTGGTCTACCATAAGGCCTTGGATAAGTGTATTATCTCTGATAAGATAGTCTAGGGGTTCAATGGAGAAGGCGAATAATAGGGGGGGATAAAGGGCAGCCCTGTCGGGTTCCTTTTAAAACTGTAAAGGTGGAAGAGATTGTGCCATTGATTCTGACTTTGGCCGTGGGATGAGAATATAATGCAAAGATTGTATTTATAAAGGGTTGGAAAAAGAAAAAGTTAGACAGGGTGGCAGACATGAATGCCCAGTCCACCCTGTCAAAAGCCTTCTCTGCATCAATAGAGACAAAGATCGTTTGTGCAGAAGAGGATTTTGCCATATGTAATAGTTGTATGGCTCTGGTAGTATTGTCTTTGGATTCATGTCCCAGGACGAAATCAGTTTGGTCAGGATGGATGAGGTTTGGTAATATTTTATTCAACCTGTTTGCTAGAATTTTCGCATAAATTTTGACATCCATGTTGATTAATGATATCGGTCTGTAATTTTGGGGGTGAAGTGGTAATTTACCTTTTTAGGGATAACAGTTACATAGAAACATAGAATTTGACGGTAGATAAGAACCAAAAAGGCCCATCAAGTCTACCCATATTACATGTTACTTTTTCCTTAGGATAGCCTTATGCATGTCCCAGGCATTTTTAAATTCATTTACAGTCTTTGTGTTTACCACCTCAAATGGAAGTTTATTCCATGAATCCACCACCCTTTCTGTAAAAAAATGCTTCCTCAAATTTCTCCTGAATCTACTACCCTCTAACTTTAGATTGTGACCCCTTGTTTTGGCATTTATTTTTTTGTGAAAAATGCTTTCAGCTTCTATTTTATTAAGTCCCTTCATATATTTGAAGGTTTCTATCATGTTACCTCTTTCCCTTCTATCTTCTAAACTATACATATTTAGATCATAGAGTCTTTCTTTGTATGTTTTATATTTTAGACCATGTACCATTTTAGTAGCCCTCATTTGGACAGCTTCTAGTTTATTTATATCTTTCTGAAGATATGGTCTCCAGAACTGTACACAGTATTCCATATTTGGTCTAACTAATGATCTGTAAAGTGGCATAAGAACCTTGCTATTTCTGTTACTAAAACCTCTTCCAATGCAGCCAAGCATTTGACTGGCCTTGCTGGCTGCACTGCGGCATTGTGTACCAAATTTTAAATCATCTGAAATATCATCTGAAATAATAATTCACAAATCCCTTTCTTCTTTAATTACAGTCAGTAATGTACCATTGAGACTATAATTGGCCTTTGGGTTTTTGGATCCTATATACATAATTTTGCTCTTGGTAATATTTAATTTCAGATCCTCTAGTTTATTAATATCACAGTTCATTTGATCAACTCCTCCTGGAACATCTACCCTGTTACAAATTTTTGTATCATCAGCAAACAAGCAAACCTTCCCCTTAAGCCCACTTCCAATATCACTTATGAACATGTTAAACAAAACAGGCCCAAGAACTGACCCTTGGGGAACACCAATAGTAACTGATGCCTCATTTGAATGTACTCCATTAATTGAAACCCTCTTTCGTCTATCTTTTTATGTTATGTGGGCTTCTAACATTTCCTTTGGAAAGGGGTGGTGCCGATCAATTTTATTAAACATATCAGTAAGTGGGCCAGCTAATATGTCTTTAAATCGGGTATAGTAGTGGGGGTAAAGCAGTCTGGGCCTGGTGAGTTGCTGGCAGGAAGATTTTTAATGACGGATAAAACTTCTGATAAGGTAAAGATTTTTAATGACGGATAAAACTTCTGATAAGGTAATGGGGTTAAGGGGAAGGTTTGCTTGTTTGCTGATGATACAAAATAGTCTAAATTGTCCTTGTCGGTTAATGATAATTTTGGAGTGTTTGCTTGCTGTAGATAATCTAACAGACCTGATGAAGGGGTTGTTAAAGTTTGAGAGGAAGGGCTAGTGGAATTCAATTTAGCATAGTACTGTCGAAAGGATTCAGCTATATTGTCATTTGTGGTGGAGGTTTTATTGTTTACTGTCAAAGAATGTACGTAAGTTTTGAATCTTTTTTTTCTTTAGGTATCTGGCAAGGAGTTTACCATATTTATTACTATCTAGATGAAATTTGGAGTGAATTCCTAATTGTCTATGTGTGTAAATATGATAATAAGTCAGTTCTTGCTTCCTGTACTCTTTTTGTATTTAAGTTACAAGTGCAAAAATGGTAGGTGCCAGTGCATTTAGAAATGCAGAGGGGTCTAAAAAAAAAATAAGAGAATAGGGAGAAAAAACATTGAGAAGGGAAACTGAGAGAATAAAAAAAAAAGTAGGGAAGGTATCCAGGTTGAGGACCAAAACTCCTCAGCTACATAATGGGGGAGGGCAGGTATGGGGATGTGTAAGTTGAGGGGAGAGAAGGGGGTCTCGGGGAGAGGGGAATAGGTTGGGGGATTTCTGGGAGTAATAAATAATAAAAAAAGAAAAAGGAGATCATATACTCAGGTTACAACAGTTTTTGAGTGAGAGAGTTCCACGTTTTGTCTTGTTCTGGATCTTGTTTTTGCAACTTCGTTCCACATTGCTCTCCTTTGTTAAGGAGCCTCACCAGCTGCATATTGCGTTGAAGTGCTATGTTCTGTTGGTGAGGGTGAGTCTTTATGTGTCACAGAAGTAGACGTTTGTTGGGGATCAGGTAGAGAGAGTCCTAATGAAGTACAGATGGTCGGTATTTATTTGGTGGATTTGCAGGACAATCGTTTTCCCATATGGATTATGGATAGTGCAAATTGAAAGTTCCAACGATACAGGATTTTCTTTTCCCTCAATATGGTGGTTAATGGAGAGAGTTCTTTTCGGCGATGGAGTGTGTAGGTTGAGATATATGAGAAGACTTGTATCTGGTTATTCTGAAATTGAAAGTTTGAGTGCTTTCTTGTAGCAGATAAGATAAGTTCTTTGTCTGTGTAGCTTAGAAAGTATGCTATGACATCACAAGGTGGTTGGTCTGGCTTAGGTTTAGCCCTAAGGGCCCTGTGGATTCTTTCTATGCAAATGTTGTCTATTTCAGAGGAATCTTCATCTTTAAGAGCTTTAAGCAGGTCTATGACATATAACTGGAGTGAGTCTGAAGGGATGATTTCAGGGATCCCACGGAATCTCAAGTTGTTTCTTCGGCCTCGGTTTTCGAGGTCATCGATTTTATCTTTTAGTTCTGTAATCTGTTGGTCTTGTTGTGCTACTAGTAGGACGGTGGAGTCAATATCCTTAGCAAATAGGTCTCTTTCATCCTCTAGAGCCTCCACTCGAAAGCCAAGTTCCTTTAATTCTTGTTTAAGATTGGAAAATTCCTCTTTAAGGCTAGTGACAACTCCAGTAATCATCTCATCCATATCTGCTTTTGTAGGTAGTGACCTTAAGTCCGCTTTAGTTAGCATTACAGAAGTGTCCAGTGCTGGTGAAGTTCCCATTTCTGCCTCCATTATAGGGGCTGTATCTGTGTAAGTTATAGGAGATTCTGAGGATGTAGATAACTTGAAATATGTAGTCATGCTGGATTTTTGTGCGGATGACTGTAACATATACCTGCCTGATATCACTGTCCCTTTAAGACTGCTTTCCCTGCTACTGACAATCATGCTGGTTTGGGCAGTATCTGCATTCAACTTACCTGCCTAATTAATCATTCATGCACCTGATTCCCTCAGCCTCTTTTTAAACCATCTCAGGCCTAATGTGCATTGCATTAGCTTTAAGGTTTTGTTCCAGAACAACAGACGTCTGTGACTGTTCCTGCATGGATTTTACTAGCACATTCAAGCTACAGTCTTTCCTTTTAGCTATGCTTAAAATCATCTAATTGCAAGTATCCATATAATTCCATTTGGTTTCCTGGACACTGCTACTTAACAAACTCTGAACTTTATTCTAAATTACAAGTATGCGTTTGGTTATAATCACTCTCTAATTACTAGAACAGCATCTTACTCATAACTTTATAACTATTCTACAAGTTGTCATAGCTGAAATATCCTCCTCCAAATATGTTAATATATTCAGAACTCTGCATCTATCTGTTAAGTTAAAAGCTTTCATGTGATTCTCCATTATATGCACAAACAGTATTTAATGCCTTAAACTTGCAACTTGTCTATCACCTGTGCTGCTCTGCTTATTACTGACATACAGCTCTATATAATATTATGTACTGTGAACCTGCAACAAACCTTATTTTGCATCTATGAGTCAATCTTCTACCAGTTTACTCTGAAGCTTGAACATCATACATTGCTATAATTTCCTCTCATGAATTCTGCAGCTACTCCTATTAACTAACTATAAATCACAGTGAAGCCAGAATATATTGTATACATATGTTGCACTCTCCATGAATTCTACAATAACTTCTTGCTACTATGAATCACAGAATATCATCTATCCACGTCCAGTATATGCTTCCCCAGGTCAGGGGTCGGTGTCTCCACTTCCCTACCACTGCCCCGAGGGTCTGTGTCCTGAGCGCATATACACCGAAACATGACAATGACTGACGTGTCTGATTTAACCAGGTTTTTGGACGCCATAGTGTAGTAACTTAAAGATAGGCAGGCCCAGAGGATGCAAAGGTGAACTTAGTCAGCAGTCCTGCAGTCAGTGACCCTCAAACTGGTAGTAGGTATAAAGATATATTGCTGTTTAACAGATAAACAGGAAATATCATGTTTTCCTAGCAGTGATAGTACAGGAATAACCTCTTACATGGAGATTTGGCAGTCTCTACTAGTAGTATGTGGCAGTACTCAGCTTTATGGTATTGGTAGTCTCCAGCAGCAGGCTTTATTTATATGCAAAAATGCAGCTATGTCCAGTATAAATGACAGAAAACAAGTACTGCAATGTTCAATGAGACATAGAAAGCTAAATATTCAGTGAAACAGGTGCTTGAGCTCTTTATACATTGTGCTCTGTCAACACATGGGATCTGTTATATTGTGCTGTGGGCTATAGGTGAAAAAACAAGCACAGTCTTCTCTGATTCATTTGTTCCAATTTGAGCATATATATACATAACACCCTTGTTTAGCTTGTCCAGATGAATGCGTGTGGTGTCTATTTAGGGGATTATTGGCAGTGTGCAGTAGTTAGGAGACTTACCGGATTAATTTTGCTGCGCCATGTGATGCTGGTGGTCTCAGACGGGCCGCACGAGGAGCGGGTCTTTGCAGCCATTGTAGGCTGTCTGTGAGGGTTGCTGACACCTTCAAAAGTGTCTGTTGGTGTTACGGAGCTTCACCGCTACTATTGTGGTGGTTAGGGAGGGTAGTTGGCAGTGTAGAAGCGTGTCGGTCCTGCTCCTGGCATCGGAGCTCCGTGTTAAGCGGCCATCTGCAATATACTTTTATAATTTATTTTGTTCCCTTTTCCTGTAATTCCATTCTGAATTTGTGAGCTTTTCAGTTCCTGATAGAAATGAAAGTGCTGAACACTGTTCGATTCCACACATTCATTGGCTGCACACTCTAGTGACCTATTTATAACTGACTCTAATTGGCCACAGCAGAGAAAGTAACCAAAGTTACAACATGGCAGCTCCCATTTTTTTATAGACACTAAAACTTTATGCTTATTTTGTCAATATTTAAACAGCTAATGAAACCTTAAAAAATACATCTAGATGTTATTCTCAGACTAATCTTTTAATTGAATGCATCAGTCTATCTAGCATTTACTATAGTGTTTAATGTCCCTCCAAGAGACAACGTAAAACTTTTTTGGATGAACAGCTGAAGAGTTTACAGCCTAGATGTCTGAACACAGAAATTGATATTCATTTTTTTTTTAATTTAGCTTGAATTGCAAAATATTTTTATGTATCTTTTTCAAACATTTTTGTCCAGCGTGTGGGGCACGCACAATTGGAGGAAGCTGGATTCGTCATCGATATACAAAATACAGTCTGAGATGCGGGTGGAGGATCGGAGGTCTGTTTACGGTAACGAAAAGGTAAGTTTTGGGTTTTTTAAAAAGCGTGTTTGTATTTTTAGATACTGGGCTTTAATTCCATAAAAAATCACTTGAATGTTGTACGGGTTGCACTTGCAACATAATATTCTTTTAATATGTGTTACATTTTATAGAATGTTTATCTTTAATGTATTATAACTCTTCCATTTGGCACTTGGTTATGGAGATACCTCCATGTAACTATTGCACTACCCTATGGTGTTATTTTCATTTTAATAGAAATATATTGGATAGAGTTGATTGGATGGCGGAGCAGTGTGTGAGTATATAATAGGGATATCTCAGTATAAACATTATCGGCTAGATTTAGAGTTCTGCGGCCAAAGGGGTGCGTTAGCTACGCATGCTTTTTTTTCCCCGCACCTTTTAAATACCGCTGGTATTTAGAGTTCACAGAAGGGCTGCGTTAGGCTCCAAAAAAGGGAGCGTAGAGCATATTTACCGCCACTGCAACTCTCGATACCAGCGGTGCTTACGGACGCGGCCAGCTTCAAAAACGTGCTTGTGCACGATTCCCCCATAGGAAACAATGGGGCTGTTTGAGCTGAAAAAAAATCTAACACCTGCAAAAAAGCAGCGTTAAGCTCCTAACGCAGCCCCATTGTTTCCTATGGGGAAACATTTCCTAAGTCTGCACCTAACACCCTAACATGTAACTAGAGTCTAAACACGCCTAACCTTACACTTATTAACCCCTAATCTGCCGCCCCCGCTATCGCTGACCCCTGCATATTATTAACCCCTAATCTGCCGCTCCGTACACCGCCGCAACCTACATTATACCTATGTACCCCTAATCTGCTGCCCCTAACACCGCCGACCCCTATATTATATTTATTAACCCCTAATCTGCCGCCCCCGCTATCGCTGACCCCTGCATATTATTATTAACCCCTAATCTGCCGCTCCGTACACCGCCGCAACCTATGTTATCCCTATGTACCCCTAATCTGCTGCCCCTAATCTGCCACCCCCAAGTCGCCTCCACCTACCTACACTTATTAACCCCTAATCTGCCGACCGGATCTCGCCACTACTATAATAAATGTATAACCCCTAAAGCTAAGTCTAACCCTAACACCCCCCTAAGTTAAATATACTTTAAATCTAACGAAATAAATTAACTCTTATTAAATAAATTATTCCTATTTAAAGCTAAATACTTACCTTATACTTATATTGTAGCTATTTTAGGATTAATATTTATTTTACAGGCAACGTTGTATTTATTTTAACCAGGTACAATAGCTATTAAATAGTTAATAACTATTTAATAGTTACCTAGTTAAAATAATTACAAAATTACCTGTAAAATAAATCCTAACCTAAGTTACAATTAAACCTAACACTACACTATCAATAAATTAATTAAATACAATACCTACAAATAAATACAGTTAAATAAACTAACTAAAGTACAAAAAATAAAAAAGAACTAAGTTACAAAAAATAAAAAAGAGCTTTTCTATTTTAATTTTAGAATAGGGTAGGGCATTTTTTTATTTTGGGGGTCTTTGTTATTTTATTAGGGGGCTTAGAGTAGGTGTAATTAGTTTAAAATTGTTGTAATATTATTCTAATGTTTGTAAATATTTTTTTATTTTTTGTACTTTAGTTAGTTTATTTAATTGTATTTATTTGTAGGTATTGTATTTAATTAATTTATTGATAGTGTAGTGTTAGGTTTAATTGTAGATAATTGTAGGTAGTTTATTTAATTTATTTATTGATAGTGTAGTGTTAGGTTTAATTGTAACTAAGGTTAGGATTTATTTTACAGGTAATTTTGTAATTATTTTAACTAGGTAACTGTTAAATAGTTATTAACTATTTAATAGCTATTGTACCTGGTTAAAATAATTACAAAGTTGCCTGTAAAATAAATATTAATCCTAAAATAGCTACAATATAATTATAATTTATATTGTAGCTATATTAGGGTTTATTTTACAGGTAAGTATTTAGTTTTAAATAGGAATAATTTATTTAATAAGAGTTAATTTATTTAGTTAGATTTAAATTATATTTAACTTAGGGGGTGTTAGTGTTAGGGGTAGACTTAGCTTTAGGGGTTAATACATTTATTAGAGTAGCGGTGAGGTACGGTCGGCAGATTAGGGGTTAATGCTTGAAGTTAGGTGGCGGCGATGTTAGGGAGGGCAGATTAGGGGTTAATACTATTTATTATAGGGTTATTGAGGCGGGAGTGAGGCGGATTAGGGGTTAATAACTTTATTATAGTAGCGGTGAAGTCCGGTCGGCAGATTAGGGGTTAATAAGTGTAGAGGGGTGGAGGCGACGTTGGGAGCGGCAGATTAGGGGTTAATAAATATTATGTAGGTGTCGGCGGTATTAGGGGCAGCAGATTAGGGGTACATAGGGATAACGTAGGTGGCGGCGGTGTGCGGTCAGCAGGTTAAAAAGTGTAGGTAGGTAGCGGCGACGTTGGGGGGGGGCAGATTAGGGGGTAATAAATATTATGTAGGTGCCGGCGATGTTAGGGGCAGCAGATTAGGGGTACATAGGGATAATGTAGGTTGCGGCGGTGTGCGGTCGGCAGATTAGGGGTTAAAAATTTTTAATAGAGTGGCGGCGATGTGGGGGGGCCTCAGTTTAGGGGTACATAAGTAGTTTATGGGTGTTAGTGTACTTTAGAGCACAGTAGTTAAGAGCTTTATGAACCGGTGTTAGCCCAGAAAGCTCTTAACTACTGACTTTTTTCTGCGGCTGGAGTTTTGTCGTTAGATTTCTAACGCTCACTTCAGCCAAGACTCTAAATACCGACATTAGAAAGATCCCATTGAAAAGATAGGATATGCAAATGGCGTAGGGGGATCTGCGGTATTGAAAAATCGCGGCTGCAAAGTGAGCTTTAGACCCTTTCCTGACTGACTCCAAATACCAGCGGTAGCCCAAAACCAGCGTTAGGAGCCTCTAACGCTGGTTTTGATGGCTACCGCCAAACTCTAAATCTAGCCGTAAGACTCTTGAGAAAGTTCCATTGATACAAAACAACACACGTATTTTGACCCTATACAGCTTTCATAGGCCTAGATTTGGAGTTCGGCGGTAAAAGGGCTGTTAACGCTCCGCGGGCTTTTTTCTGGCCGCACCATAAATTTAACTCTGGTATCGAGAGTTTAATCAAATGCTGCGTTAGGCTCCAAAAAAGGAGCGTAGAGCATTTTTACCGCAAATGCAACTCTCGATACCAGAGTTGCTTACGGACGCGGCCGGCCTCAAAAACGTGCTCGTGCACGATTCTCCCATAGGAAACAATGGGGCTGTTTGAGCTGAAAAAAAACCTAACACCTGCAAAAAAGCAGCGTTCAGCTCCTAACGCAGCCCCATTGTTTCCTATGGGGAAACACTTCCTACGTCTGCACCTAACACTCTAACATGTACCCCGAGTCTAAACACCCCTAACCTTACACTTATTAACCCCTAATCTGCCGCCCCCGCTATCGCTGACACCTGCATATTTTTTTTAACCCCTAATCTGCCGCTCCGTACACCGCCGCAACCTACGTTGCGGCGGAAGAAGAGGATGGATCCGCGTCGCCTGCTTCAAGATGGACCCGCTCCGCACCGGATGGAAGAAGATTGAAGATGCCGCTTGGAGAAGATGTTTGCCGGTCCGGATGTCCTCTTCTTGCCGGATAGGAGGAAGACTTTGGAGCCTCTTCTGGACCTCTTCAGCACCGGATGATGGATCGCCAACCCCCGCTTGGGTTGGATGAAGATGTTGGAGCCAGGACGGATCGGTGAACCTGGTATGGTGAAGACAAGGTAGGAAGATCTTCAGGGGCTTAGTGTTAGGTTTATTTAAGGGGGGTTTGGGTTAGATTAGGGGTATGTGGGTGGTGGGTTGTAATGTTGGGGGGGGGGTATGGTATGGTTTTTTTTACAGGCAAAAGAGCTGAAATCCTTGGGGCATGCCCCGCAAAGGGCCCTGTTCAGGGCTGGTAAGGTAAAAGAGCTTGTAACTTTTTTAATTTAGAATAGGGTAGGGAATTTTTTATTTTGGGGGGCTTTGTTATATTATTAGGGGGCTTAGAGTAGGTGTAATTAGTTTAAAATTGTTGTAATATTTTTCTTATGTTTGTAAATATTTTATTATTTTTTGTAACTTAGTTCTTTTTTATTTTTTGTACTTTAGCTAGTTTAGTTAATTGTATTTATTTGTAGGAATTGTGTTTAATTAATTTATTGATAGTGTAGTGTTAGGTTAATTGTAGGTAATTGTAGGTAGTTTATTTAATTAATTTATTGATAGGGTAGTGTTAGGTTTAATTATATCTTAGGTTAGGATTTATTTTACAGGTAAATTTGTTATTATTTTAACTAGGTAACTATTAAATAGTTCTTAACTATTTAATAGCTATTGTACCTGGTTAAAATAATTAAAAAGTTGCCTGTAAAATAAATATTAATCCTAAAATAGCTATAATATAATTATAATTTATATTGTAGCTATATTAGGATTTATTTTACAGGTAAGTATTTAGCTTTAAATAGGAATAAGTTATTTAATAAGAGTTAATTTATTTCGTTAGATTTAAATTATATTTAACTTAGGGGGGTGTTAGTGTTAGGGTTAGACTTAGCTTTAGGGGTTAATCAATTTATTAGAATAGCGGTGAGCTCCAGTCGTCAGATTAGGGGTTAATAATTGAAGGTAGGTGTCGGCGATGTTAGGGAGGGCAGATTAGGGGTTAATACTATTTATGATAGGGTTAGTGAGGCGGGTTAGGGGTTAATAACTTTATTATAGTAGCGCTCAGGTCCGCTCGGCAGATTAGGGGTTAATAAGTGTAGGCAGGTGTCGGCGACGTTGAGGGGGGCAGATTAGGGGTTAATAAATATAATATAGGGGTCGGCGGTGTTAGGGGTAGCAGATTAGGGGTACATAGGGATAACGTAGGTGGCGGCGCTTTGCGGTCGGAAGATTAGGGGTTAATTATTTTAAGTAGCTGGCGGCGACGTTGTGGGGGGCAGGTTAGGGGTTAATAAATGTAATACAGGGGTCGGCGGGGTTAGGGGCAGCAGATTAGGGGTACATAAGTATAACGTAGGTGGCGGTCGGCAGATTAGGGGTTAAAAATTTTAATCGAGTGGCGGCGATGTGGGGGGAGCTCGGTTTAGGGGTACATAGGTAGTTTATGGGTGTTAGTGTACTTTAGGGTACAGTAGTTAAGAGCTTTATGAACCGGCGTTAGCCAGAAAGCTCTTAACTCCTGCTATTTTCAGGCGGCTAGAATTTTGTCGTTAGAGCTCTAACGCTCACTTCAGAAACGACTCTAAATACCAGCGTTAGAAAGATCCCATTGAAAAGATAGGCTACGCAAATGGCGTAGGGGGATCTGCGGTATGGAAAAGTCGCGGCTGAAAAGTGAGCGTTAGACCCTTTAATCACTGACTCCAAATACCAGCGGGCGGCCAAAACCAGCGTTAGGAGCCTCTAACGCTGGTTTTGACGGCTTCCGCCGAACTCCAAATCTAGGCCATAGTGTTCAATATGTAGATAAGGGAAAACGGCACTTTTGATTTGTTGAGTGAAGGCAGCTCACTTACCCTAGACCTAGAGAGGATCACTATAGATAATAGGACTGCTGAGTGGCAAGCCCTGGACGTAGCATCAGAGCAGATTGGAGAGGGGTATTTTCTGACACAGGACTTACCTGACACTGTGTCTTTAATGCATTATTTTCTTTTTTATTTTGTAAGTATCTATCTGAGAGCAAGATTTTAGTAAATGGTTATACTTTCTACACTGAGTATATTTCTCTTCTACGTGGCCTGTTGAGCTGGCTCCCAATGTTTCCTTTCTTCAAAAAAAAAATCTACACGGCAGCATCAGCTTTTGCCAATATAGACTTAAAGGGACAGTCTAGTCAAAATTAAACTTTCATGATTCAGATAGGGCATGTCATTTTAAACAACTTTCCAATTGACTTTTATCATTACATTTACTTTGTTCCCTTGGTGGTATTTTTGAAAAGTTAAACCTAAGTAGGCTCAAACTGATTTCTAAGCCGTTGAAAACCGCCTCTTAGCTCAGAGCATTTTGAAAGTTTTTCACATAGACAGTACTAGTTCATGTGTGTCATATAGACAACATTGTGCTAACTCCCTTGGAGTTATTTAGGAGTCTGCACTGATAGGCTAAATTGCATGTCTGTCAAAAGCACTGAGATACGGGGGCAGTCTGCAGATATAAGATATAAGGCAATTACAAAGGTAAAACATAGATTAATATAGCAGTGTTGGTTATTCAAAACTGGGGAATGGATAATAAAGGGATTATCTATCTTTTTAAACAATAAAAGTTATGGTGTCGACTGTCCCTTTAAGTTTTTGTACCCAAAAGGCATGAATTGTGAATTAGAATGGAATATTTTTAAATAATAATTTTTTGTTTTATTAAACGTTGACCTGCATATTATAATTACTAGTAACTTTGAAAGCTGGGATTGCAGTAACAAACTCAACCTCTAACTCCCAGCAGCATTAATAGCTACTTTTTGCAACAGTAACTGTCAGTATATAGCAGGGTTATAATATAATGTATTTAATAATTATTCTTTAAAATAACCTCCAATTAAAATGCATATACTAAACAATTAAAATCAATAATTTATTCCTAAATTCTTTAGATTAGTTAAAATTTATAAACACATTGAATTATATGATGCACACTTAAGCGGTTACAATATTCTATACAGAGATCATAAAAAATATACATTTACCTTATTCACAATGAATCACATTAAAATATCACAATAAAATATCAGAATATGGACCTCTAACTTTAACAGTGCCTAGTTAAACAATATAACAAGATACTTTAACAGCCAATTTATCTGAGCTGAAATAAATCTTATTTAGCTACAATAAGGCAAATTATAAAATATATATATATATATATATAGTTGCAAATATAAATTACTTAGCACTAAATATGACTAGTTAAACTACACAGGACTATGAACATGAGCTTAAAATACAAATTGTGCCCTTTTAAAATTACTAACTGCAATCTAGTTATAGTTACCAAATACCTTCAATTAAAATATTAAAAATATAGAACAGTCATACATCACCACCTCAACCAATTAAGTATTTCAGCTTTCTCCAAATAAGTCCAATTCCACCTCATAAATTAAGAGGTATTTTTGCAAAATGGAGGAAAGTTAGGCCCAGATTTGCTTTATAGAAACTGAAATCCAAGGCAACAGTTTGTCAATCAAAATTCAGCAGCACCTTTTTTTTCTCTTGCAAGAGGCAATATCACGTGATATAACCCCACCCATTTTTATTCTAATCATTGGTGAAATTGGAAATGCTCCACGGAAGCTTGTCTCTGATAGGCCCCTTGAGCTGAACATCTCTTAGTTATTTGGGAGACGCCTCCCTGAGTTGCCATTTATCTTTTGACTGCGATACAATCTCTGATCTATAGGTAGCAGCAGATACCCAGAAATGCAGTTTTACCATCAAATATTGCTGCAGTTTAACTATCTAAAAGAAAATGTTTATCAAATACACTATTTCTTTATATTAATAAACCTGTCTGGTCATGCATTCATAGACACCAGACATGAGTGTATTTCTAGTATTATCTTAAAATGCATTTAAAGTTGATTATTTTCCCAGATTAATACAAACACAGCATATTTCATATTCAGTACACCTCTTGCTGAGTGCACAAAAACATATGACACAATTTATAGGGCAACCACACATGTACTTGTCAGATGCCTAAAAAAAATAAAAGAATAGGTTATTAATTTTGAATTAAATTTGATATTTTAAATTGACTGTATAGCTACTTATTAAATTCAGCAAATATTTATCCAACATGCTACTGCTATGCACTGCTTCTTAGGTCCACAAATGCACATTTTTATACAATATTGAAAATTATACAAGTTGTAATTTAAACATAGTTGTACTTTAAAAAATTGAATTTCCAAGTTACAATGCAACATGTGTTTCTGCTAGTTAGTACAGATTTTTATCTGAGGTTTAGGGGCAATTAACAGGTGTGAGCTAATTACTGTATTCTCAGAATTTCTGTTTGCTTATCTGACTTTATGTACAGAATGTCGTCTCCAAACATCCCATGATGTATGCTAGCTTGGTTAATTATCAGGTCCCTATTTGCTATCCCCTGCGGAGCTGTGAGCTTCAAAGCTAAATCAGTGATTGAACAATTGTATAATTTTGCATATTGAGTGGGGAGGGGAAGAGAGGGTTAAGTTGAATCCTGATATGTAATTAGCAAGGCCTCTCGTGTTTGAACCTCAGATTTGCAATACACAGAATGTATCCAGCAAATGGTATTAAGCATGCTCAAACTTAATATTTGATAGATCGCATACTTACTTTATCTTTTTATATAGATATGTATTATCCACTGACATTTACAGATACCCTGACATAATTCCCCCTTCCAATTTTAAATAGATGTGAGACACATGTATTTGAATTGGCTTACAGTCAGTGGTATTTGGTGGGTGTCTTGACAGTATGCATCATAGACAGTCTTCTATGAAGAGAGTCCGTTATTTTTGAGACCTAATGCTCTTTAGCTAGGCATCTTTAAACTACAATACTTCTTTTAGTGTATTTTGGGATATGACACTTCATTCTCCCTCTATGACTTGTAGTTGAGATCTAGGATGGCACACTCGCAACTGATTAATATGGACCCATTTATCCATAAAAGTATAATTTTTAGGTATCCTAATTTTATAGGCCACCGGAGATATTTTGTCAGTAATGACAAAAGGACCCTTCCATGATGGAAGAAATTTCTTCTCCTAAACCTGATCTCTTCCAAAGTTATAAAGATAAACTTTATCATTTATTTCATATTCCTTTTTGGACGTTTTGAAATCATAATAGGTTTTACTGGCAGTTGCGGGCTTTTCTATGTTCCTTTGAGCAAATGCAAAGGCATATTGCAGATGCTTCCTTAGGTTCTCCACATATTGATGCGTATTGGTAGCATTTATCAAGTTCTGGTCTGATGTACGGTACAGTAGATGCTGAGGTAGAACCTTTCTTCTACCAGTCAACAACTCTAAAGGTGACATCTTAGTAGCACTACTTGGAGTTGCTCTTAATGCCATCAGGACTAGAGGTAATTTTACATCCCAGTCTTTACCCGTTTCACTCACAAACTTTTTGAGGATTTTCACAATGGACTGGTTGTAACGCTCTACACCACCACTTGAGGCAGCTCTATATGCAATATGGAGCTTTCTTTTAACCCCTAGTATTTTCCACATTTGGGTCATCACTTTGCTAGTGAAGTGGGTCCCCCAATCGGATTTGATTCTCTAGGGTAAACCAAATCTGGAAAACACGTAGTTGATGAGAAATGCTGCACATGTTTCAGCACTATTGTTAGGTGCACTGATGCACTCTACCCATTTAGTGAATAGGCATATTACTGTCAACATGTATTTGTTACCTCTTGATGACCTTGTTACTGGACCAATAAAATCAATTTGTATATCCGACCATGGCATTACCATCCCCCTCTTCTGCAATGGCACTCTATGCGTTGGTGCAGTGGGTTGGAACTGTGGACAGATTAAACAACCTTGACAGTAGGTCTGAACATCCTTCAACATACAGTTTGGCGCCACGATGACCAAATGTGGGAGCATCATGGGCATGTTGAAGCATGAGACCTCTGAACTGGGTAGGTACCACCCATTGTTGGATGCCAGTTTTGGAGGTTCTAATTAACAAACCATCCTGTAACTTGAATTGTGATTTTGGACTTCATTTAGATTCTAAGATCTTCCTTGCCAATACAATCATCTTTTGAGCTGGGGTTGCTTCCAGGATCTTCTATGTGTATAGAAGATGCCTACAATGGGCTCTTCTTTCTAGTGATCAGGTCCTCACTAGGAGAATCCTGACTCTATTGTACCAGGTTAGGCTCACTTTGTTGTTTAAAGGAAATATATATTATTATTGAATATAGATAGGGGGCGCCATATAG
This sequence comes from Bombina bombina, assembly GCF_027579735.1. NCBI lineage: Eukaryota > Metazoa > Chordata > Amphibia > Anura > Bombinatoridae > Bombina > Bombina bombina. The sequence continues at coordinate 1,184,213,856 of NC_069500.1, forward strand.
AAAATTTCTTAGAGAAAAGATATGTTGCTGAGTACTGAAAAAATATATTTGGAAAAAATCTGTGGAAAAAAGTGTGTATCTGTGTGGCAGAATTTTTGTTATAAATAAACAGAAATGTTTCAATGCTAAGGTGGTGTTTGTGTTATGTCTCAGACTGGTAAGTGATTCTGAGGTAGAATATAGTGGAATTGATAATAGTAATGGTAGTGCTTATATAACTTGGTGATGTGATGCAATTTATAACATAAAAATAAAGGTAAATGGTCAAGTGAAAAAAACGGTGATTAATAATTATAAACTAATGCAAACCCAAAAGTGTCCATCAGTGATGCCAAAAATAAGATAAAAGTCTTATGAAAGTTCAATCAATCAAACAGGCGAAATCCGTGCGGCGAGGCTGCTTCTCTTGGTGCTGTCGGTGGGTCAGAAATCTAAATGGTGAAGAGAAAAAGAGAGCGCCTCATAGTGCAGATATCTCTAGACAGGTGGGAAGATTTAGTATAAACCAAAAGACAGGTACTCACAAGTGGAGTGGCACTTTTCGTTAAAAAAGTGCATACAGGCAGGCTGACATTCTCAGCAGTCAGCACGCTGACCAAAGCGATAAGGTGCTGGTCTCTCGGTGTCTTACGATCCCAGGACAAAATTCCCAAACTCTCCTTTGTTGGATGCCGTACTTGGTAAGGTGTTTGTTTGTTTATTCCAGTTGGAATCGGAACCTCTTAAGCAGTAAACAGTATGAACTGTTATAGGGCTGAAATATGCGTCTCTTTGCACAAGAAAATAAAATAAAACTCAATCCAGGCTGAGTAACTGGAAAAAAGGGGTTTTATTTTTGGAGCTGATAACGCGTTTCTCGGCCGTTTCATCAGATCAATTACATACATTGTTAACAGGTACATTTAAAAAGGTGTACATATCACCTGATTGGATAGAGCAGAACCAATAAGCATATTGGTAACATTGTTGCAAAGAGACGATTTTGTTAGACATTCTTCTAAGTGGCTGAATGGAATAATTTCTAAAAGATGTAACAACAATAACTAACTGATTAGATAAAAACATATGTCTATATAAAATATCAAATAGGAAATATTGTTAAAAACATATTAAAATTGTTTAGATAAATTTATGTCCAAAAATATATACGTATTTTTTCGTAATATAAAAACAGGTTACTCGATTTTTGAGTGGTTTTTTTTTCCCTTTTCTGTCTTAATCGAAAGCGAAAAAAACGGAAAAAATGAAAAAGGCAAAAAAAGCGGAAAAAAATCTGCAAATAACCCAGATTGTTTTTGTTTGCTGAAAAAGATGTCTGCGCTATTTAAATATATATATTTACTTAACGTATTTGCCGATATCTGTGAGTATATTAAAAACTCAACAAGATAGGTTTATTCTAATTCAATAGGTGCTGGTTTTTTATATTTGTTCCTTAATCCTAGAAGTAAATAGGGACTTAGTGTTTTGTCTTTTGGGGAGTTTTTATGTGAATGCTGAATATAGGCAAGGTTTAATAACGCCTAGAACAAATGATTTTCTACATGTTTATATCTTAGTATGATCTATAGAGAACGGTTATTTGTAATGATGTGATAGAGGATGAAAGTAATTATGGCTACCGATGTATTTGTATATATGATATTAGCATCTTTTATGTTCAGTATATGTAATGGACGCCGAAAATGCAAATGAGACAGAAGTACTATTAATTAAAGGCAGCTAGATCTAAATTGGAGTTGAGGCCTGCTGGATACAAAGTTTTAAGTTTGTGTATCCAGAAAGTCTCACGTTGTCTGAGTGAGATCATTCTGTTATAGTCTGTGGAGGGGGGGATGAAGTCTATCGGATAGAATTTGAATATGGATGGGTTGCCCCCATGTTTGTGGAGGCAATGTTCAGGTATACTGTGTTTGATAGTGGTCTTTTTACAGTTCTTGCAATTGCGCCAATGTTCCCCCCAGCGTGTCCTAGCTTTCCTGGAGGTGCGACCCACGTATTGTACCCCACAAATGCATTCTAGGACATATATGACATAACTGGAGTTGCAATTGAAAAATCTAGTTATTTCAAAACTTTCTCCTGTTGAGAATGATTTAAAAGTTTTTTTACCTGAAGTAATATATTTACATGTTTGGCATCTCTTCATGCCACATTTATATATTCCCACCTGTTTTAGAAAAAGGTTTGCTTTTTTTGTTTTCGGATTAGAAACTGTATGTTTTACTTTTTTACTGGGGGCCAATTTACTTCTTAATGTGGGCGCTCTGGTATACACAATTCGGGGTTGTTCTGATAATAATGGTTTTAGAATTGGGTCTCTACATACTATGTGCCAGTGTTTGTTCAAAATATGTTGAATTTGTCGATAATTATTATTGTATTGGGTTATGAAAAGAGGATCTGACTGTAGGGTGTTATTGATATTGCTTTTCCCGGATTTCTTCTCTAGAAGGGTGTTTCTATCTAATGATCTAGCTTTGTTTAAACAGTCATCTAGGAGTTTTTTTGGGTATCCTTTGTCAATAAATCTCTCATATATGATGTTACTCTGTTGTTCGAAGGTTTCTAGGTGTGAGCAATTTCGTTTAATCCTTTCGAATTGGCTATAAGGAATATTTGCTAGCCATTTTTTATGGTGGTTGCTAGTGAAATTGAGATAGCTATTGCTATCCACACTTTTGAAAAAAGTTTTTGAACAAAAAATACCCTCATTATCCCAACTTAAAGATAGATCTAGGAAATCTATTGTTTTTTCATGTATAACTGATGTAAAATTGAGACCCATTTGATTCTCATTGAGCGATGCAACAAAAGCTGTAGCTGATGTTTGATCCCCTCTCCATAGAAAGATAAGATCATCTATATAACGGCCATAGAACACCAGACTCGCCCCCATTGAGGAATTATAGATGTAGTTTTCCTCGAACATGCCCATAAACAAATTGGCAAAACTGGGGGCGAATCTGGTGCCCATGGCCGTTCCCTTGATCTGTAGGAAAAAGGAGTCTTGATACATAAAATAGTTGTGATGAAGAATGTATTCAATACATTCTAAAGTAAATTCTTTCTGTGTATTAGGCATATACTGATCTCTCTCGAAAAAGAGTGAAATGGCTTTTAGACCTAAATGGTGTTTGATGTTGGAATATAGTGCTCCGACATCACAGGAGATCCAAAGAAGGTCTCCTGTGTTAGTATGATGTTTCAATTTATTCAAAAGATCTGTGCTGTCTTTAATGTAGGACGGTAAACCAATAACATATTTTTGTAACAAAAGATCAATATAATAGGATAAATTATAAGTCAGATTATCAATACCTGCGATGATGGGGCGCCCTGGGGGATTTTCTAAATTTTTGTGTATTTTCGGGAGGTGATAGTAGTGTGCTATACTTGGATTTGTTACTTTAAGAAAAAGTTTTTCGTCTTTATTGAGGATTTTCTGGTCTATTCCTTTCTGTATTAATCTCTGGTAGCTTTTGAGAAATTGCTCAGTGGGATCTTGTTTAAGAATTCTATAATAATTGGCATCCTTTAGCATTCTATCAGCTTCTTTTAGATAATCAGAAATATTTTGAATAATGATGCCTCCTCCCTTGTCAGCATCACGTATAATGATGTTGGGATTGTTAGATAGGGAGTGGATAGCTTGTTTCTCTTGTAAATTGATATAAATTTTCTTTTTTGCGTTTTTTCGTGTCAACTTCTCAAAATCTTCCAGAACCATACTTTGATAAATCTCTATGTATTGATTAGATCCTAACACAGGTGAAAAGGATGATTTTGTTTTAACACTTGTGTGTATAAAGCCTTCATATAGATGTGTAGCTAGATTGTCTATTGAACTGGTAATGGTGGGTGTATTGTTCTTGCATTCCATGTTGTCTGTAAGTATACACAGTGTATCTGTGTTTTGCAGGTTTTGTTTTTTTAAAGTTTTTGATGTGAAATATTTTTGTAATTAAAGTTTTCTTGTAAATCGGTTAAGATCAACAAAAAGGTTAAACAGTTTATGTGGATTTGGTGGGCAGAAAGATAATCCTTTTTGTAAAACTCTTTTTTCATTGGTTGTGAGTGTATGGGAAGATAGATTAAAGATCCCTTTCTCTAGTTTTTGTAATTTCTTTTTCTTGGAGGTAAGGCCTCTGCCTCTTGAGCCTCGTGATCTATATATAGGGGTCTTTTTCTTGAATTTTGATCTTCTAGGGGAATTCGGCAATGTTGTGGGGCATTCTCTAAAAAAGAAGTTGAAGATGTAGAGTTTGGCCTAATGTTTCTTTCATGAAAAACGTCTTCTTCCGTAACTAAGGTTAAGGGTGCAAAACGGTTTGGATGTTGGAAAGAAGATGTTTTTGGATGAAAATCATTTTCTTTTTGTTGTTGTTGATTCCTATGTGTTTCTCTAGGGGTTTGTGGTCTGTGATTCCTATGTGTTTCTCTAGGGCAGTGCTTTCCAAACTGTGTGTCGGGACACACTAGTGTGTCGGCAGAAGTGTGTAGGTGTGTCCCTGCTTCAGCACAAATTTTTTTAAATTTTTTTGGGGGGGTTTCTGAGTTTCCGCCTGCTTACTACGCATATCACATGGTTGACACGTGATTGATACCTAGAGGGTCACAGATCATCTTAACCTATTGCCGCAGCTCAGTGGGAACTGAAACTATTCCAATTGGCGGCACATTGGCTCCTGACTGCACGTGTAGTCTCCTTAATTGGCTTGTGACTGCATGTGTACTCAGTGAGTGTGACAGCAGTGTGTTTGCAGCGCGGGCAGTAGTCAATCGGACTCACAGAGGGCGGCAGCTTAGTCAGAAGTCAGTGGGGTTTTTTTGCAGCTAGCTCCCAGTAGTGTATTGCTGCGCCTGCTCGTGATATATGGATAGGAAGTGGAAGCTTAAAAATGCTCGATGATGAAATGCAAGTGCCTTTATCTAATATTCCAACAAATATTCAGAAACTGTGTTCATCCCATCAACCTCATACATCCCATTAAAATAATAAGTAGGTATTGGTGTAGTTATTATAAACTTTTTTTAATTCTTGCACATACTTACTGTTACTTGTAAATACATTTAGTTATTTTATAATTTATGTATGTGTCTGTATCTCTTAAAACAAGTTAGTTTAACCTCCTTTTTGCTAGTACAACTGATTTACTGTGTCACAAAATGATGTAGGGCTAAAAAGTGTGTCACCAAGATGAAAAGTTTGGAAAGCTCTGCTCTAGGGGTTTGTGGTCTGACTATGATCGGTTGTTGAAAAAGATGTATGAACGTACAGACAAATACCAGGAAGAACTGGTTTGGTCCAAAAAGAAAAAATTAGAGAGGGATAATAATGACTACATCAAAGACCAAGTATATAATTATAATCGCCAAGAAAAGAATACCACACAAACTGCCATTTCAGACCATGATTCTAATAATCAGACTACAATTTCTGATACTCCTAAAAATCATACAAACAGTAAAAACTTTACATCATAAAACAAAAATATTGAACGAAAAGAAACATGGACTACTGTCCGTCATAAACCTACACACCACTATTATAATAAAGAACAACAACCACCTCGACATTATCATTCTGAATATTACACAAAAAATAATCCTCCTCCTCCCAATAATAGATTTTTTAATAGACATCATAATCCAGATTACAATACACACCCCAGGAGAAACCAATTATACGACAATTACAATACATATCCTAGGAGAAACCGAACCAATGATGACACACCATATAACAGATTCTCACATCCCTCTTATGATCATTATAACAATAGACATCATAATTCTTATCAATACAATCCTTATTATGAAGACTACTCAAATTATAGACATAGAGATCATAACCCCTCCACCAGTCATGATTACAGACCACAAACCCCTAGAGAAACACATAGGAATCAACAACAACAAAAAGAAAATGATTTTCATCCAAAAACATCTTCTTTCCAACATCCAAACCGTTTTGCACCCTTAACCTCAGTTACGGAAGAAGACGTTTTTCATGAAAGAAACATTAGGCCAAACTCTACATCTTCAACTTCTTTTTTAGAGAATGCCCCACAACATTGCCGAATTCCCCTAGAAGATCAAAATTCAAGAAAAAGACCCCTATATATAGATCACGAGGCTCAAGAGGCAGAGGCCTTACCTCCAAGAAAAAGAAATTACAAAAACTAGAGAAAGGGATCTTTAATCTATCTTCCCATACACTCACAACCAATGAAAAAAGTTTTACAAAAAGGATTATCTTTCTGCCCACCAAATCCACATAAACTGTTTAACCTTTTTGTTGATCTTAACCGATTTACAAGAAAACTTTCATTACAAAAATATTTCACATCAAAAACTTTAAAAAAACAAAACCTGCAAAACACAGATACACTGTGTATACTTACAGACAACATGGAATGCAAGAACAATACACCCACCATTACCAGTTCAATAGACAATCTAGCTACACATCTATATGAAGGCTTTATACACACAAGTGTTAAAACAAAATCATCCTTTTCACCTGTGTTAGGATCTAATCAATACATAGAGATTTATCAAAGTATGGTTCTGGAAGATTTTGAGAAGTTGACACGAAAAAACGCAAAAAAGAAAATTTATATCAATTTACAAGAGAAACAAGCTATCCACTCCCTATCTAACAATCCCAACATCATTATACGTGATGCTGACAAGGGAGGAGGCATCATTATTCAAAATATTTCTGATTATCTAAAAGAAGCTGATAGAATTCTAAAGGATGCCAATTATTATAGAATTCTTAAACAAGATCCCACTGAGCAATTTCTCAAAAGCTACCAGAGATTAATACAGAAAGGAATAGACCAGAAAATCCTCAATAAAGACGAAAAACTTTTTCTTAAAGTAACGAATCCAAGTATAGCACACTACTATCACCTCCCGAAAATACACAAAAATTTAGAAAATCCCCCAGGGCGCCCCATCATCGCAGGTATTGATAATCTGACTTATAATTTATCCTATTATATTGATCTTTTGTTACAAAAATGTTATTGGTTTACAGTCTTACATTAAAGACAGCACAGATCTTTTGAATAAATTGAAACATCATACTAACACAGGAGACCTTCTTTGGATCTCCTGTGATGTCGGAGCACTATATTCCAACATCAAACACCATTTAGGTCTAAAAGCCATTTCACTCTTTTTCGAGAGAGATCAGTATATGCCTAATACACAGAAATAATTTACTTTACTTCATCACAACTATTTTATGTATCAAGACTCCTTTTTCCTACAGATCAAGGGAACGGCCATGGGCACCAGATTCGCCCCCAGTTTTGCCAATTTGTTTATGGGCATGTTCGAGGAAAACTACATCTATAATTCCTCAATGGGGGCGAGTCTGGTGTTCTATGGCCGTTATATAGATGATCTTATCTTTCTATGGAGAGGGGATCAAACATCAGCTACAGCTTTTGTTGCATCGCTCAATGAGAATCAAATGGGTCTCAATTTTACATCAGTTATACATGAAAAAACAATAGATTTCCTAGATCTATCTTTAAGTTGGGATAATGAGGGTATTTTTTGTTCAAAAACTTTTTTCAAAAGTGTGGATAGCAATAGCTATCTCAATTTCACTAGCAACCACCATAAAAAATGGCTAGCAAATATTCCTTATAGCCAATTCGAAAGGATTAAACGAAATTGCTCACACCTAGAAACCTTCGAACAACAGAGTAACATCATATATGAGAGATTTATTAACAAAGGATACCCAAAAAACTCCTAGATGACTGTTTAAACAAAGCTAGATCATTAGATAGAAACACCCTTCTAGAGAAGAAATCCGGGAAAAGCAATATCAATAACACCCTACAGTCAGATCCTCTTTTCATAACCCAATACAATAATAATTATCGACAAATTCAACATATTTTGAACAAACACTGGCACATAGTATGTAGAGACCCAATTCTAAAACCATTATTATCAGAACAACCCCGAATTGTGTATACCAGAGCGCCCACATTAAGAAGTAAATTGGCCCCCAGTAAAAAAGTAAAACATACAGTTTCTAATCCGAAAACAAAAAAAGCAAACCTTTTTCTAAAACAGGTGGGAATATATAAATGTGGCATGAAGAGATGCCAAACATGTAAATATATTACTTCAGGTAAAAAAACTTTTAAATCATTCTCAACAGGAGAAAGTTTTGAAATAACTAGATTTTTCAATTGCAACTCCAGTTATGTCATATATGTCCTAGAATGCATTTGTGGGGTACAATACGTGGGTCGCACCTCCAGGAAAGCTAGGACACGCTGGGGGGAACATTGGCGCAATTGCAAGAACTGTAAAAAGACCACTATCAAACACAGTATACCTGAACATTGCCTCCACAAACATGGGGGCAACCCATCCATATTCAAATTCTATCCGATAGACTTCATCCCCCCCTCCACAGACTATAACAGAATGATCTCACTCAGACAACGTGAGACTTTCTGGATACACAAACTTAAAACTTTGTATCCAGCAGGCCTCAACTCCAATTTAGATCTAGCTGCCTTTAATTAATAGTACTTCTGTCTCATTTGCATTTTCGGCGTCCATTACATATACTGAACATAAAAGATGTTAATATCATATATACAAATACATCGGTAGCCATAATTACTTTCATCCTCTATCACATCATTACAAATAACCGTTCTCTATAGATCATACTAAGATATAAACATGTAGAAAATCATTTGTTCTAGGCGTTATTAAACCTTGCCTATATTCAGCATTCACATAAAAACTCCCCAAAAGACAAAACACTAAGTCCCTATTTACTTCTAGGATTAAGGAACAAATATAAAAAACCAGCACCTATTGAATTAGAATAAACCTATCTTGTTGAGTTTTTAATATACTCACAGATATCGGCAAATACGTTAAGTAAATATATATATTTAAATAGCGCAGACATCTTTTTCAGCAAACAAAAACAATCTGGGTTATTTGCAGATTTTTTTCCGCTTTTTTCGCCTTTTTCATTTTTTCCGTTTTTTTTCGCTTTCGATTAAGACAGAAAAGGGAAAAAAAACCACTCAAAAATCGAGTAACCTGTTTTTATATTACGAAAAAATACGTATATATTTTTGGACATAAATTTATCTAAACAATTTTAATATGTTTTTAACAATATTTCCTATTTGATATTTTATATAGACATATGTTTTTATCTAATCAGTTAGTTATTGTTGTTACATCTTTTAGAAATTATTCCATTCAGCCACTTAGAAGAATGTCTAACAAAATCGTCTCTTTGCAACAATGTTACCAATATGCTTATTGGTTCTGCTCTATCCAATCAGGTGATATGTACACCTTTTTAAATGTACCTGTTAACAATGTATGTAATTGATCTGATGAAACGGCCAGGAGCTAACGGCCGAGAAACGCGTTATCAGCTCCAAAAATAAAACCCCTTTTTTCCAGTTACTCAGCCTGGATTGAGTTTTATTTTATTTTCTTGTGCAAAGAGACGCATATTTCAGCCCTATAACAGTTCATACTGTTTACTGCTTAAGAGGTTCCGATTCCAACTGGAATAAACAAACAAACACCTTACCAAGTACGGCATCCAACAAAGGAGAGTTTGGGAATTTTGTCCTGGGATCGTAAGACACCGAGAGACCAGCACCTTATCGCTTTGGTCAGCGTGCTGACTGCTGAGAATGTCAGCCTGCCTGTATGCACTTTTTTAACGAAAAGTGCCACTCCACTTGTGAGTACCTGTCTTTTGGTTTATACTAAATCTTCCCACCTGTCTAGAGATATCTGCACTATGAGGCGCTCTCTTTTTCTCTTCATCACTTTGTTGTTTAGCCTGGTTTCTGGTAATGGCTTCTACCTGAATTGCACCCATAAAGTTGGTTGATATTAAGGAGTTCTCCAGTTATGGCTCCTAGTGTGGCTAATGAATCCGCAAGATCATTGCCTTCCTTATCAGGACCTAGAACCCTGGAATGATCCTTGGTATTTTTCCAGTGTATGGTTAAATCATTGGACACCACTAGATTATCAATCTCGCAGAACAACTTGCCATGTTTGACTAGTTTGTTGTTAGTTTTCTGCATGCCATTTCTTTTCCAAGTTGGCAGGTATTCAACAAAACTGTCACGCATGTAATTTGAGTCAGTAATGATCACAAATTCATGAATACCGTGTCCAATAGCTATCTCAATGGTTTTTAGAACAGCAGTTAGTTCTGCAACGACTGGATCTTGGTCCAATGTTGAAACCTACAGAAATGTTTGTGAATCCATTTGCCCAAGTTATACCAATGCCGGTGATTAATCTGTGCTTATTTTCAATAGTGGCATGGTAAGAAAAACCATCAACATATACCCAAGGTAATGTTTGACACTGCTCTTCGTATATTTTATACGGGAAAAGCATTTGTTCCTCCAGGAAATCATCTTTTAATAACTCTTAGCAGTACAGTCGTGGAGCTCCGCAAGCCCCTGTGCAATTAGATTCTTTTTTGTTTTGCTTATAGCGAATTTCTAAAGGCCAGCCTTGTAAGGAAAGAGTCCAAGCGGTTATGCGGCTATTAGACAAATTCCCATCTCTTATTCTCTCACTTTGCAGATATAGCAAAGGCTGGTGGGCCGTTTCTACAATAATTTCCTCGCTTTGTATATAGCTGCGGAAATTTTGTAGAGCCCATACAGTAGATAAGAGGGCTTTTTCGCAATCGCTAAATTTTATTTCTACTGGGGATAGAGTTTTGCTCACATAAGCAATAACTTTGCTTATATTATCATGCTTTGGTATAAAACAGCACTCATTCTTATATCTGTGTAACCTGTTTCTAAGTAGAAAGGTTTATCACTTTCAGGGTACGCTAAGCAAGGTGCTTGAGTGAGTTTTCTATTCAGCTCCTTGAGGGCTGTCTCTTGAGTCTCACTCCAGTGCCATTTCACATCCTTCTTTAGAAGAAGTAGCAGTGGTTTAGCTAATTCTGCATAATTATCATTACATTGGCGAGAATAATTCATCATACCCAGGAATAATCTCAATTCCTTTAAGTTAGTTGGGTTTTTAGAATATATTATAGCTTCCACCTTTTTCTTCTGAGGATTTAGCCCTTCAGAAGTAACTTCATGTCCCAAAAAGTTTACACGAGAGCGGCACCATTGAGCTTTTTGTAGGGATAATTTGACACCTGCCCTTTTAAGTTGGCTGAGGACGTGTTTAAGCTCTGTGATTTGTTTTTCAAAGTCTGTGCTTTTGATTCAAACATCATCAACATAAGGTAAGGTCCCCCTTTCCAGTCCATCAGGCATAACCTTATGCATGAATACAGCAAATTCATGTTCTGAATTTATGTATCCAAATGCATACTGGACCTTTTGGAATGAGAATGCAAGCTTATACTGGTCCTCTTCATGTACCTTTATGGTCCAATATCCCTGTGCACAATCAATGGCAGTGAATATTTTAGATCCCTGCATCTATGCTAGGCACTGGTCAATGTATGGCACAGGCCAGCCAGACATGTACACTCGTTTGTTTAGCTGTCTTAAGTCAGCACACAAACGCCATTGTCCATTGGGCTTAAGACCACCTAGAATAGGATTGTTATAAGAGCTATGCACCTATCTGATAATACCTCTTTATTCCAAGTTCCTTATGATTTCTGCATGAGAATCATATGAGGCTAAATGTAGTCTGTATTGTTTAACAAAGACAGGTGGTGCATTGGGATCTGTTTGGATTCTTGCAATGTGCAAGTCTGTAGTCCCATAGTCATAAGAATCCCTAGCAAAAATATCCTTGTACTCCATCAGGAGTTCTTGTAGCTGTCGGCGTTCGACTATTTGCTGAAATCCTGGAAAGATTTCAGGCTGTCCTATTTCATAGGCTTCTTCAGTATCCTTCAGGTATTAGCCCAATTACATTATTCTGGAATCCAAAAGTGTAATAACTTAATTCCAGCGCATATCCTATGGTAGTTCCCTCGGATAAGGTTATATCCTGTGGGGTCATGTTATGCACAATAACATGTATTGGAATAGTTCCAATATTTACCAGAGTAGTATGGGTCATTGTTATACCTAGATTTTGCATTCTATGGGAGAGGCAAATTAGTGTTTCAGAAGTTTTTAATTTCTGACCTCTCTTTACCTGTAAGGATAAGAGGAATTTATCAGCCCCAGCAGGGATTACAACATCGTTAGACACCTGCATATTTACAGCATATGGCAATAGCTGGTTTGATTTTAGGGCAGCATTTTCATCAAATACTTCAGGGTCCCCCTTTAACCTGCTCTAGAGGCGAAGGTTAATCAAGTCTATTTGTATGGCATATCTATGTAAGCGATCATTGCCAATGTATATTTGATTATGGGGAGTATTTAAAATTAAAAACAGGTGCTTTGCTGATTTATTACCTATAGGATAGATAATAAACATTTAGTTGTGACATTATAGCTTTCAGACCTATCATTCAGGCCATGGACACAGTGGTCTTGGGGAGATAAGCGATCTGCGCTAATAAGCCTTCGCTTAAATAGCTAGCTTCCTGTTTTAAGTCAATTTGGCATACTTGGTTTTTCCTAGGTCATGCACTTGCATAGGGATAAATTCTCAATTGCTACAAGGTATTGAGTGTGGCCTCCCCCTTTAGGGATTTTATGATCCCCCTTGTGGAGAGATATGGTTAATACATCGCCGTCTAAGGAAATATTTGCTATCTTTCCAGGCGAACTTTTAAAAATATTAGCATCAAAGCCACTTAAAGGAGTCTGATCATCTATTTGTAGGATAGTGATTTTAATTATAGAGTCATTCCTGAAATGAATCTCCACAGCATCTGGCTTCTCTTCCACCACGTGACAGTTATGTCAGGTGCGAGATATACCGGACCGCTCATAATTAATAGGCCTTTTTACTTTTGACCAAATTACATTATTTATGCAATCAATTATGGTGCTTAACCGTTTCAGGAGATCACTACCAATTATTAAACAATCAGTTGGCAGATCCACTATAATGGCAGGGTGTCTTATTACCCTGTTCCCCAGCCTTAGTTTTAACCATGCCGTACTGTAGACTTTAAGAGAGTCACCCCCAACACCGATTAGTGAACCATCAAATTCTTTTATTTTAGGTTTTTGGGGTGTTAGCTCATTTAGCTGTGTGTAGTACTTGTGGGATCAAATAGTTGCCTAAAATCCAGTATAAATTAATCCCATGATAGGGTTAGCAACTGAATCCTGGAGTTCAGCACATATATAATATCTTCCTGCAGTTTCGACCATTTCACACATAAAATTAGCATGATTACATATCTGTGGGCTTCGCCACAAGTTACCTGTATTTGCCATGTTACCTGATGCAAAAGAATTCTCATTCTTACTGGTCCTCTCCTCTACAATAGGACTGACAGGGTTCCTGTTTACTGCATCTGGGGAAATAAGGTTAAGAGAATACTGCAAAGGAAGAGATTTGTTCAAGCTTTTAGGCTGAGGTTGCTCGTCATCGCAGCTAAATCGTCTGTTTCCGGTCTGTAGGGAGAGAACATGATTAGTACCATTATTGACATTTATCATTTTATTTGGTATATCTTTCCCCTCTCTCTCAGGTAATACTGCAGTATTTATGACTGTGCCCGTGGCCCACGGCCCACGGCTGGCCATTGGCTGTACACGTAAAAAAGGATTATTAGGGTTCTGAGCCATCAAAGCTTGACTCATATTAGTAAATAGTGTACATAATTGACTTATTTGCGTACTGAGTTGGCCCACTTAAACGAACAAGCCATTTTTACCCATGGACCGATTTCTTTCATGTTATTGGCAAGAGTCCATGAGCTAGTGACGTATGGGATATACAATCCTACCAGGAGGAGCTAAGTTTCCCAAACCTCAAAATGCCTATAAATACACCCCTCACCACACCCACAATTCAGTTTTTACAAACTTTGCCTCCTATGGAGGTAGTGAAGTAAGTTTGTGCTTGATTTTCTTCGTTGATATGCGCTTCTCAGCATTTTGAAGCCCGATTCCTCTCAGAGTACAGCGTTTGTCAGATGTGAATGGAGTATCACCTATTGATTCTATGGTTTTCCTCACGGGAAATCTTTTCAAAGGTTCTCTGTTATCGGTCGTAGAGATTCATCTCCTACCTCCCTTTTCAGATCGACGATATACTCTCATATTCCATTACCTCTACTGATACTGTTTCAGTACTGGTTTGGCTATCTGCTATATGTGGATGGATGTCTTTCGGTAAGTATGTTTTCATTACTTTTTGTATTATTATAAAGTTTTAAATATATGTATTGTACTTATATTTGCCATGAGTCAGGTTTATGTATATTTCCTTTTGCCGACGATCAGTTTCAAAATTGGGTAGCATATTGAGGAAGTTTATTTTTTATTACCTGGGGTGTAGTCTTTTCTTCAAAATTAGGCTCGCAAGGTCGCAAAATGCTGATATTCTTGGCTCAATTTTTTTGGCGCGAAGGTACGTTAGGTGACGCAAATTCGTAATTTTCGGCATCTTAGTTGATGCCAGGTTTCCTTACACAAGCTTGCGTCTGCAATGACGCAAGTTGCGTAATTTCCGGATGTTATTAGCGCCAAAAAATTTCATTTTGCGTTGTGTGTCATACTTGGCACCAAATTATTTATTTATTTAAACCCCACTTCCTATTATGCTCAGAGGGCTATGCTGTTAGCATTTTTTCCCATTCCTGAAACTGCCATATAAGGAAATTGATCATTTTCCTTTATATGTTTTTTTTTTCTCTTACATTTGCAAGATGTCTCAATCTGATCCTGTCTCAGAAACCACTGTTGGAATTCTGCTGTCTGATACCAGTTCTACCAAAGATAAGTGTATCTGTTGTAAGTTTGAGAAGATTATATCTCCAGCTGTAGTATGTAACAGTTGTCATGACAAGCTTTTGCATACAGAGAATGTATCCTTCAGTACTAGTACAATGCCTGTTGTTCTTTCAACATCTGATGTACATAATATCCCTGTGAATATAAAAGATTTTTATTGCTGATGCGATACAGAAGGCTTTGTCTGCTATTCCGCCTTCTAATAAACATAAAAGGTCTTTTAAAACTTCTCATAAAGTTGATGAAATTTCAAATAACCGACAACATACTGAATTATCCTCCTCTGATGAGGATCTATCTGGTTCAGAAGATCCTTCCTCAGATATTGACACTGACAAATCTACTTATCTCTTTAAGATGGAGTATGATCGTAAAGTAGTGTTGGTTACTTTGGATATAGAGGATTCTAGTCCTCTTGTTACTAAAATTAGTAAACGTTTAAATACTGTTTACAAACCTCCTGTGGTTACTCCAGAGGTTTTTCCAGTTCCTGATGCTATTTCTGATATGATTTCTAAGGAATGGAATAGGCCTAGTACTTCTTCTATTCCTTCTTTTAGTTTTAAGAAGTTGTATCCTTTGCCACCAGCTAGAGAAAAAAATCCCCCAAAGTTGATGGGGCTATTTCTACTCTTGCCAAACGTACTACTATTCCTATGAGATAGTACTTATTTTAAGGTTCCTTTAGATAGGAAACTTGAATCTTATCTAAGGAAAGCTTTTTTATTTTCTGGCTATATCCATGGCTGATGTTGCAGCTGCATCAACTTTTTGGTTGGAAAGCTTAGCGCAACAGGAAACAGATTTTGATTTGTCTAGTATTGTTTGCTTGCTTCAACATGCTAATCATTTTATCTGTGATGCTATTCTTGATATCATCAAAATTGATGTTAAATCTATGTCTTTAGCTATTTTAGCTGGAAGACATTAAACCCAATTTTTTTTCATGATTCAGATAGAAGATACACTTTTTAAAAAGTTTCCAATTTACTTCTATTATCAAATTTATTTCATTCTTATTTTATCCTTTGTTGAAGAGACACCTAGGTAGCATGCACATGCCTGAAGCACTACATCACAGGAAATAGTGCTGCCATCTAGTGCTCCTGCTAATGTATGACATTGTTGCAAAACTGCTGCTATATAGTGCTGCAGACACGTGCACACTCTTGAGCTTACATTTTCAAATAAGGATAACAAGAAAACAAACAAAAATTGTTTAAAATGTTATGTTCTATCTAAATCATGAAAGAAAATGTTGGGGTTTTATGTCATTTTTTTTTTTAATTATTATTTTTATTGAGGTCAAAGTTTTGGCATACAAATATGAATATGGCATGACATGTTAGTGTTCCAAAAAGCACTTCACACAAATAACATATTAAAAGAAAGAAAAAATAACATATGCTATTAACAATGTCCGCCGTATCAGAGTGCATGAGATAGATTACAAAAGAAAAGGACATACAGCCAAGTACATCACATAGATTACATAGTAAATAGGTATATATAAGTAATGTCTGCTATATTCAAAGGCATAATAAAAATTTCAGAGTAACCGTTTACAGGAAGCGAATAATGTCTATTTGTGTAATATAAAACTCTGACAAGGAACAGTTACTGTAGAACAAGAAGAAAAACTATATATATAAAAAAGCACATGCCAATACCTATCTAAGCCTTCTATGCTAATCAAGAGGCCACTCTTGGACCTCCACCTTCATAGGGTGATGACATTGACAGAAGACTAATTGGAAAAGAGGAGACCACTTGTGGATCCCATTATTTGGACCTCGAAGTTTTATTTATTTATTTATACTATGGGTATAGGTTTAGTTTTGCTAGGGCGTAGGGCAAAGTCTGAGGTTCTAATAAAATGCTCTGTATACAAACAAAGTAGACACTGCGCCGCCCCAGCCGCTGGCAGCGAGGCCTGTTCACAGAACTCACCCATAGCACTATAGGTATAAATAAAGCTAAAAGGCTAACATATGTTCTTGGGGCATAAATGTGAGGGTGGCTGTACAAGTTTGTTATTACAAATGTTAGAAGAATATAAAAGTTGAGCGGCACTAAATGCAGGGACACACCCCAGGAGACACCAATAAAGTATTAAAGATTCCTGACAGAGGAGGTGTCCTCATGGAGTAGACATTAAAAGTGAGTCATGGGTTTCTTAAGTAATTATACATATATTGTATACCAGAACTTGGCTAAATTGAGACTACAGCAATTACATCCCCATGTTGACCAGTAGTAAATCTAGGATGCTGTCAATTTCATGCACCTATCAAGAGTAGAAACTAGAGGAGTGATGTTCACATAAAAAATATTCAGCTGTAAGATTTAACTAGGGAGTATACAACCTATTGTTGCACATTAAACACAATACAGTGAAACTAGAGGTTGCATGTAGTTAGCGAAATCTAGCTATAATCTGTAGCATAGCAGTCTAGAGAAGACAATATTCATAGTGATGACCAAATAAAGTAGCCTGTAATATTATCAAAACTCAGCTTGTACTACAGAGAAAACATACCCAAATCAATACTTAAAGTAAGAAAAAATTGAAAATAAAAAAGAATGCTTAAAATATTCAGCTGTAAGAGTTAACTAGGTAGGTAAGTATACAACCTATTGTTGCACATTAAAATTATTTGGGGACAGTCTAAGCATAGTTCCAGTGACAGCTAAGGGGATTCATGGGTAATATTGTCCAGCTATCCCACTCCCGTGGGCAACAATGAAGAAAAGTTTCCCAGTGCTTTACATGCGCATCCTGGGTCCCAGTGAAATTGTGGTAGAAATAGAGAATCTCCTGAGGGCCAGATCGTTGCGAACGTAACCACTTTTGACTGCGACTCTCCAAAGCTCCAAGTAAGATCTTCAGCAAGAGATCTCTGCCTGACAAGATGCAAAGCCATGCTGAGGCACCTTGGCGTTATTTTCAGTGATCCGCATGTAGATAGTGCCAAGTTCAATGTCGCCTGTAAGCGCATCTACCGCCTCACGGTCATTCTGTTCAGGTAGTATGTTGATGGGATCCGTTTCTCCCTTACAGCAGCTCCGGATGATTGAATTGCTCTGGAGCTCCGTAGCGCCGCCGCCCTCCTTGCGATCTGCGCCAGTGGGCTCAAGTTGTAGAGCTAATTGAGAAGGATAGATAAACTTGGGGTGGAATGCCATATACAGGGTTTGTTCAAGTGCAGCATGGTGATACGTTAATATATGGCTCAGTTCCTTCAAAATGGCAATAGGACAGTCCATGCTGGTCTCTGTTCTGTAACTGCAGACGGGCCCACTTGATGTAATAGAGAAAGAATCAGCACTGAGTGCTGCCTAACGACAAGGCCAGGAGATGCCTTGCCAGGGGTTTAAGAAAGGCCTAAACCTCACGTATTGCTCCGGGCACTGATACCTGCAGCTATTTCTGGAAAAATAGGTTCATCAGAAGCAGGTTCTGTAGTAAATCATAGATCCAGTTAAATAACACAAGGATGCGTTGGCTAAAACAGGATGTCATAAAGAAAGGGTAGAAATGCTGGAGCAGTATGCAGTTGTGCGATTAGACATGGCCGCTGCCCGGGAGTTCCCAGGGTTTTATGTCATTTTAAATATTGGAATGCTGACATGGTATCTAAGTCTAGATTACTATCTCTTTCTTTCCAAGGTAATAATTTATTTGGTTCTCAGTTGGATGAAAATTATCTCAACTATCACTGGGGGAAGGGAGTTTTTTTGCCTCAGGATATTATCCTAAGGGTAAATCTGAAACCTCCTAATCGTTTTCGTTCTTTTCGACAGAATAAGGAACAGAAAGCCAATCCTTCCCCCAAAGAATCTGGTCCCAATTGGAAACCTTCTTCAAGTTGGAATAGATCCAAAACCTTTAAGAAACCAAAGCTAGCCCCCAAGTCTGCATGAAGGTGCAGCCCTCATTTCAGCTCAGCTGGTGGGGGGCAGATTGAAATTTTTTCCAAAACATTTGGACAGATTCTGTCCAAAATCAGTGGATTCAGAGTATTGTCTGTCAAGGGTATCGAATAGGATTCAGAGTAAGACCTCCTGTGAGAAGATTTTTTCTCTCACACGTCCCAGTAAATCCATTGAAGGCTCAGGCTTTTCTGAAGTGTGTTTCAGATCTGGAGCTTTCAGGGGTAATCATACCAGTTCCGTTTCACGAACAGGGTCTGGGGTTTTATTCAAATCTATTCATTGTCCCAAAGAAAGAAAATTTATTTAAGCCAGTTCTGGATATGAAATTTTGAATCGTTTTGTAAGAGTGCCATCTTTCAAATGGTAACTATAAGGACTATTCTGCCTTTTGTTCAGCAAGGTCATTATATGTCCACGATAGGCTTACAGGTTGCATATCTTCATATTCCGATTCATCCAGACCACTATTGGTTTCTGAGATTCTCTTTTCTAGACAAGCATTACCAATTTGTTGCTTTTCCATTTGGCCTAGCGACAGCTCCAAATTTTTTCGCAAAAGTTCTTGGTGTCCTATTCTCTGTATTTAGAGAACAGGGTATTGCGTTGTTCCTTATTTGGATGATATCTTGGTACTAGCTTAGTCTTTACATTCTGATGAATCTCACACAAATCAACCAGTATTGTTTCTTCACAGACATGGTTGGATGATCAATTTACCGGAAAGTTCCTTGATTCCTCAGTCAATGGTCACCTTTTTAGGTTTCCAGATAGATTCAGTGTCCATGACTCTGTCTCAAACAGGCAAGAGACGAATGACCAATTAATATTTTAGAACTCCGTGCTATTTTCAGGGCTCTTAAGGTTTGGCATCTGCTAAAGAGTGAATCATTTATTTGTTTTCAGACAGACAATATCACAACTGTGGCATATGTCAATCATCAGGGTGGGACTCACAGTCCCCTAGCTATGAAAGAAGTATATTGGATACTTTCTTGGTACATATCCCAGGTATAGTCAATTGGGAAGCGGATTATCTCAGCCGTCAGACTTTATATCTGGGGGAGTGGCTTTCCATCTAAACAAGAAACTTCCCAGGTACTTGTTCCTCAGGCGGAGTCGATGGATGCATTAGCAGTTCTTTGGTTTTACCAACCTGCTTATATTTTCCCGCTTCTAGTTCTTCTTCCAAGAGTGATCTCCAAGATCATCATGAAACAATTGTTTGTGTTTCTGGTAGTACCAGCATGGTCTCACAGATTTTGGTATGCAGATCTTGTTCGGATGTCCAGTTGCCAACTTTGGCCACTTCCTTTAAGATCAGACCTTTTGTCTCAAGGTCTGTTTTTCCATCAGGATCCCAAATCTTTAAATTTAAAGGTATAGAAATTGAAGGCTTAGTGCTAAGTCATAGAGGTTTCTCTGACTCAGTGATTAATACTATGTTACAGGCTCGTAAGTCTGTTTCTAGGAAGATTTATTATAGAGTTTGGAAGACTTATTTTATTTTGCAGTTTCTTCAGGATGGTTTGGATAAAGATTTGTCTGCTAGTTCATTGAAGGGACAAATCTCTGCTCTTTCAGTTTTATTTCACAGAAAGATTGCTAAGCTTCCTGATATTTATACAGGCTTTGGTCCGTATCAAGCCTGTCATTAAATCAATCTCTCCTCCTTGGAGTCTTAATTTGGTTTTGAAGGATTTACAGGCTTCTCCTTTTGAGCCTATGCATTATTTGGATATTAAACTACTTTCTTGGAAAGTGTTGTTCCTTTTGGCTATCTCTTCTGCTAGAATCTGCTCTTTCTTGTGAGTCTCCTTATCTGATTTTCCATCAGTATAAGGCGGTTTTGCGGACTTCATTTGAACTTCTTCCTAAAGTTAATAATTCTAATTACATTAATAGGGAAATTGTTGTTCCCTCTTTGTGTCCTAATCCTAAGAATTTTTTGGAGAGATCCTTACATTCTTTGGATTTTGTTAGAGCCTTGAAATATTATGTTGAAGCTACTAAAAATTTCAGGAAGAATTCCGGTCTATTTGTTGTCTTTTCTGGTTCTAGGAAAGGTCAGAAAGCTTCTGCCATTTCCTTGGCATCTTAGTTAAAGCTTTTGATTCATCAGGCTTATTTGGAGTTGGGTCAGGCCCCGCCTTAGAGAATCATAGCTCATTCTACTAGATTAGTTTCCACTTCGTGATCTTTTAAGAATGAAGCTTCGCTTCAGTTGATCAGATTTGCAAAGCAGCAACTTGGTCTTCTTTGCATACATTTACTAATTTCTACCATTTTGATGTGTTCGCCTCTTCTGAAGCAGATTCTGGTAGAAAAATTTTTTTAGGCAGCTGTTTCAGTTTGATTCCTCTGCTTATGTTTTAAGTTTTTTCTTTTCAACTATGAGAAAAACATATTTTCTGGATGTGGATTTAATTTTTTCAGTGGAAAATTGCTGTTTTTATTGTATCCCTCCCTCTCTAGTGACTCTTCTGTGGAATACCACATCTTGGGTATTAATATCCCATACATCACTAGCTCATGGACTCTTGCCAATTACATGAAAGAAAAACATAATTTATGTAAGAACTTACCTGATAAATTCATTTCTTTCATATTGGCAAGAGTCCATGAGCTAGTGACATATGGGATATACAATCCTACCAGGAGGGGCAAAGTTTCCCAAACCTCAAAATGCCTATAAATACACCCCTCACCACACCCACAATTCAGTTTAACGAATAGCCAAGCAGTGGGGTGATAAAGAAAGGAGTAGAAAGCATCAACAAAGGAAATTTGGAAATAATTGTGCTTTATACAAAAAATCATAACCACCATAAAAAGGGTGGGCCTCATGGACTCTTGCCAATATGAAAGAAATGAATTTATCAGGTAAGTTCTTACATAAATTATGTTTTCTTTCATGTAATTGGCAAGAGTCCATGAGCTAGTGACATATGGGATATCAATACCCAAGATGTGGAGTCTTCCACTCAAGAGTCACTAGAGAGGGAGGGAATAAAATAAAAACAGCCATATTCCGCTGAGAAAATAATCCACAACCCAAAAATAAGTTTATTTTCAGAAAAAAACTTAAATCAAAAAGCAGAAGAATCAAACTGAAACAGCTGCCTGAAGAACTTTTCTACCAAAAACTGCTTCCGAAGAAGCAAATACATCAAAATGGTAGAATTTAGTAAATGTATGCAAAGAGGACCAAGTTGCTGCTTTGCAAATCTGATCGACTGAAGCTTCATTCTTAAAAGCCCATGAAGTAGAGACTGATCTAGTAGAATGAGCTGTAATTCTCTGAGGCGGGGTTTGACCCGACTCCAAATAAGCTTGATGAATCAAAAGTTTTAACCAAGAAGCCAAGGAAACAGCAGAAGCTTTCTGACCTTTCCTAGGACCAGAAAATAAAACAAATAGACTAGAAGTCTTCCTGAAATTTTTAGTAGCTTCCACATAATATTTCAAAGCTCTTACCACATCCAAAGAATGTAAGGATCTCTCCAAAGAATTCTTAGGATTAGGACATAAAGAAGGGACAACAATTTCTCTACTAATGTTGTTAGAATTCACAACCTTAGGTAAAACTTGAAAAGAAGTCCGCAAAAACATAATTTATGTAAGAACTTACCTGATAAATTCATTTCTTTCATATTAGCAAGAGTCCATGAGCTAGTGACGTATGGGATATACATTCCTACCAGGAGGGGCAAAGTTTCCCAAACCTCAAAATGCCTATAAATACACCCCTCACCACACCCACAAATCAGTTTAACGAATAGCCAAGAAGTGGGGTGATAAGAAAAAAGTGTGAAAGCATAAAAAATAAGGAATTGGAATAATTGTGCTTTATACAAAAAACTCATAACCACCACAAAAAGGGCGGGCCTCATGGACTCTTGCTAATATGAAAGAAATAAATTTATCAGGTAAGTTCTTACATAAATTATGTTTTCTTTCATGTAATTAGCAAGAGTCCATGAGCTAGTGACGTATGGGATAATGAATACCCAAGATGTGGATCTTCCATGCAAGAGTCACTAGAGAGGGAGGGATAAAATAAAGACAGCCAATTCTGCTGAAAAATAATCCACACCCAAAACAAAGTTTAAATCTTATAATGAAAAAAACTGAAATTATAAGCAGAAGAATCAAACTGAAACAGCTGCCTGAAGTACTTTTCTACCAAAAACTGCTTCAGAAGAAGAAAACACATCAAAATGGTAGAATTTAGTAAAAGTATGCAAAGAAGACCAAGTTCTGCTTTGCAAATCTGATCAACCGAAGCTTCATTCTTAAATGCCTAGGAAGTGGAGACTGACCTAGTCGAATGAGCTGTAATCCTTTGAGGCGGAGTTCTACCCGACTCAACATAAGCATGATGAATCAAAGACTTTAACCAAGATGCCAAAGAAAAAGCCTTCTGACCTTTCCTAGAACCAGAAAAGATAACAAATAGACTAGAAGTCTTTCGGAAATCTTTAGTAGCTTCAACATAATATTTCAAAGCTCTAACTACATCCAAAGAATGCAACGATCTTTCCTTAGAGTTGCAGGAGTTCTTAGGATTAGGACACAATGAAGGAACCACAATTTCTCTACTTGTTAGAATTCACAACCTTAGGTAAAAATTTAAATGAAGTTCGCAACACCGCCTTATCCTGATGAAAAATCAGAAAAGGAGACTCACAAGAAAGAGCAGATAATTCAGAAACTCTTCTAGCAGAAGAGATGGCCAAAAGAAACAAAACTTTCCAAGAAAGTAATTTAATATCCAGCGAATGCATAGGTTCAAACGGAGGAGCTTGAATAGCCCCCAGAACCAAATTCAAACTCCAAGGAGGAGAAATTGACTTAATAACAGGTTTTATATGAACCAAAGCCTGTACAAAACAATGAATATCAGGAAGACTAGCAATCTTTCTGTGAAAAAGAACAGAAAGAGCAGAGATTTGTCATTTCAAGGAACTTGCAGACAAACCTTTATCCAAACCATCCTGAAGAAACTGTAAAATTCTAGGAATTCTAAAAGAATGCCAAGAAAAATGATGAGAAGAACACCAAGAAATGTAAGTCTTCCAGACTCGATAATATATCTTCCTAGATACAGATTTACGAGCCTGTAACATAGTATTAATTACGGAGTCAGAGAAACCTCTATGACTGAGAATCAAGCGTTCAATCTCCATACCTTCAAATTTAAGGATTTGAGATCCTGATGGAAAAAAGGACCTTGCGATAGAAGGTCTGGTCTTAACGGAATAGTCCACGGTTGGCAAGTAGCCATCCGGACAAGATCCGCATACCAAAACCTGTGAGGCCATGCTGGAGCCACCAGCAGAACAAACGAACGCTCCTTTAGAATCTTGGAAATCACTCTTGGAAGAAGAACTAGAGGCGGAAAGATATAAGCAGGATGATACTTCCAAGGAAGTGACAATGCATCCACTGCTTCCGCCTGAGGATCCCTGGATCTGGACAGATACCTGGGAAGCTTCTTGTTTAGATGAGAAGCCACTGCTGCGCTATCTCTGCAGATAGCTGAATGAGTGCAGCAACCAAAAAGTGAAGTGGTTGAATTTAAAAATATTTTTAATTGCTTATATTGATCCCTATAGGTAAAAGACACATATAATAATTACAAATTTAGTAATAAACATATACAATAAAATCTGGTACATAAACATATACAATAAAATCACAACAATATAGCAAATATTATAATTGATAAAAGAGGGAGAGCAAGAGCAAATGCACAGTCTCTTAAATAGAAATGGTCCGTGGGTTAAAAGTCTTTTGGTAAAAAGTCCTTTAGTGTGCCAGTTGATGAGTTTTAAATAAGCAGAAAGGGCGTCAAGCAAGCTCCTGATGGATTAGTGGCCAGCGAGAAAGCTAAGTGATAGGGCGAGAAGAAGGATATACAATCCTTTAAACAATATGGAGATACAAGAAAAGCTTGAGCTTGAGAAAGGCTGTGAATCAGCCGAAACGCGTTGCTTAGTACTTTGGTTGTTTTGGGCTTCCGTAGCCTGAAGTGTCTGTTTTGGCGTACAGGAGCGCCTTGCAATTTTGAAATTCCGTCTGGCGGGCTGAGCTTTCTGGAGGCTGGCAAAAGACGCAACGGACCTCTGTCTGCTAAAAAACCCTGGGGACACACTGAGGAAATACAAGCGGTTCGCCCTGAGATGAGCCCCCTGAGACAGTTCGTAAACATCTGGTGTAAGTAAAAGTGTGCACCTTATGTTTTCTTGTATCTCCATATTGTTTAAAGGATTGTATATCCTTCTTCTCGCCCTATCACTTAGCTTTCTCGCTGGTCACTAATCCATCAGGAGCTTGCTTGACGCCCTTTCTGCTTATTTAAAACTCATCAACTGGCACACTAAAGGACTTTTTACCAAAAGACTTTTAACCCACGGACCATTTCTATTTAAGAGACTGTGCATTTGCTCTTGCTCTCCCTCTTTTATCAATTATAATATTTGCTATATTGTAGTGATTTTATTGTATATGTTTATGTACCAGATTTTATTGTATATGTTTATTACTAAATTTGTAATTATTATATGTGTCTTTTACCTATAGGGATCAATATAAGCAATTAAAAATATTTTTAAATTCAACCACTTCACTTTTTGGTTGCTGCACTCATTCAGCTATCTGCAGAGATAGCGCAGCAGTGGTCAATTACCTAGTTGCAGTTCTCTGCAATCAGTGTAATTAAATCTTCTTTTAGCATTTGTTAGTAAGGAAAAAGGGAATCCTTAATTTTTTCACTGCAGCTTTGAGTTGTTTTTTTCCAGCGCTAAGGTTACATTCTTATCTTTAGATGAGAAGCCATCAGATCTATTTCTGGAAGTCCCCACATTTGAACAATCTGAAGAAATACCTCTGGGTGAAGAGACCATTCACGCGGATGTAGCGTTTGGCGACTGAGATAATCCGCTTCTCAATTGTCTATACCTGGGATATGAACCGCAGAAATTAGACAGGAGCTGGATTCCGCCCATACAAGTATTCGAGATACTTCTTTCATAGCCAGAGGACTGTGAGTCCCTCCTTGATGATTGACATATGCCACGGTTGTGACATTGTCCATCTGGAAACAAATGAACGACTCTCTCTTTAGAAGAGGCCACGACTGAAGAGCTCTGAAAATTGCACGGAGTTCCAAAATGTTGATTGGTAATCTCGCCTCCTGAGATTCCCAAACCCCTTGTGCTGTCAGAGACCCCCATACAGCTCCCCAACCTGTCAGACTTGCATCTGTTGAGATCACAGTCCAGATCGGAAGAACAAAAGAAGCCCCCTGAACTAAACGATGGTGGTCTGTCCACCACGTCAGAGAGTGTCGAACAATCGGTTTTAAAGATATTAATTGAGATATCTTTGTATAATCCCTGCACCACTGGTTCAGCATACAGAGCTGAAGAGGTCGCATGTGAAAACGAGCAAAGGGGATCGCGTCCGATGCAGCAGTCATAAGACCTAGAATTTCCATGCATAAGGCTACCGAAGGGAATAATTGAGACTGAAGGTTTCGACAAGCTGAAACCAATTTCAGACGTCTTTTGTCCGTCAGAGACAGAGTCATGGACACTGAATCTATATGGAAACCTAAAAAGGTTACCCTTGTCTGAGGAATCAACGAACTCTTTGGTAAATTGATCCTCCAACCATGTTCTCGAAGAAACGATACAAGTCGATTCGTATGAGATTCTGCTAAATGTGAAGACTGAGCAAGTACCAAGATATCGTCCAAATAAGGAAATACCACAATACCCTGTTCTCTGATTACAGATAGAAGGGCACCGAGAACCTTTGTAAAAATCCTTGGAGCTGTTGCTAGGCCAAACGGCAGAGCCACAAACTGATAATGCTTGTCTAGGAAAGAGAATCTCAGAAACTGATAGTGATCTGGATGAATCGGAATATGCAGATATGCATCTTGTAAATCTATTGTGGACATATAATGCCCTTGCTGAACAAAAGGCAGAATAGTCCTTATAGTTACCATTTTGAATGTTGGTGTCCTTACATAACGATTCAATATTTTTAAATCCAGAACTGGTCTGAAGGATTTCTCCTTCTTTGGTACAATGAAGAGATTTGAGTAAAACCCCAGCCCCTGTTCCAGAACTGGAACTGGCATAATTACTCCAGCCAACTCTGGATCTGAAACACATTTCAGAAATGCTTGAGCCTTCAATGATTTATTGGGACACGGGAAAGAAAAAATCTTCTTGCAGGAGGCCTTATCTTGAAGCCTATTCTGTACCCTTGTGAAACAATGTTCTGAATCCAAAGATTGTGAATCGAATTGATCCAAATTTCTTTGAAAAATCGTAATCTGCCCCCTACCAGCTGGGCTGGAATGAGGGCCGCACCTTCATGTGGACTTGGGAGCTGGCTTTGGCTTTCTAAAAGGCTTGGATTTATTCCAGACTGGTGATGGTTTCCAAACTGATACCGCTCCTGTAGGGGAAGGATCAGGCTTTTGTTCCTTATTGTGACGAAAGGAAGGAAAACGAAAAAAAGTTCCTTTCCCCCCAGTAACAGTTGAAATAATAGAATCCAACTGTGAACCAAAAAATGTATTACCCTGGAAAGAAAGGGAAAGCAAAGTTGACTTAGAAGACATATCAGCATTCCAAGTTTTAAGCCATAAAGCTCTTCTAGCTAAAATAGCTAAAGACATATACCTGACATCAACCCTAATGATATCAAAGATGGCATCACAAATAAAATTATTAGCATGTTGAAGAAGATTAACAATGCTATGATGAATATTATGATCTGTTACTTGTTGTGCTAAAGCTTCCAACCAGAAAGTTGAAGCTGCAGCAACATCCGCCAACGAAATAGCAGGTCTAAGAAGATTACCTGAACATAAGTAAGCTTTTCTTAGAAAGGATTCAATTTTCCTATCTAAAGGATCCTTAAAGGAAGTACTATCTGCCGTAGGAATAGTAGTATGTTTAGCAAGAGTAGAGATAGCCCCATCAACCTTAGGGATTTTGTCCCAAAACTCTTAATCTGTCAGATGGCACAGGATATAATTGCTTAAACCGTTTAGAAGGAGTAAATGAATTACCCAAATTATTTCATTCCCTGGAAATTACTTCAGAAATAGCATCAGGGACGGGAAAAACCTCTGGAATAACTACAGGAGGTTTAAAAACCGTATTCAAATGTTTAGATTTAGTATCAAGAGGACCAGATTCCTCTATTTCTAATGCAATTAAGACTTCTTTAAGCAAAGAACGAATAAATTCCATTTTAAATAAATATGAAGATTTATCAGTATCAACCTCTGAAACAGAATCCTCTGAACCAGAAGAATCATTATCAGAATCAGAATGATGATCATTTAAAAATTCATCTGAAAAATGAGAAGTTTTAAAAGACCTTTTACGTTTACTAGAAGGAGGAATAACAGACATAGCCTTCTTAATAGATTTAGATACAAAATCTCTTATGTTAACAGGAACACCCTGAATATTAGATGTTGATTGAACAGCAACAGGTAATGGAACATTACTAAAGGAAATATTATCTGCATTAACAAGTTTGTCATGACATTCATTACAAACAACAGCCGGAGGAACAGTTACCACAAGTTTACAACAAATACACTTAACTTTGGTAGATCCAGCATCAGGCAGCAATTTTCCAGAAGTATCTTCTGATTCAGGGTCAATCTGAGACATCTTGCAATATGTAATAGAAAAAAACAACATATAAAGCAAAATTGATCAAATTCCTTAAAAGACAGTTTCAGGAATGGGAAAAAATGCCAATGAACAAGCTTCTAGCAACCAGAAGCAAATAAACAATGAGACTTAAATAATGTGGAGACAATAATGACGCCCATATTTTTTAGCGCCAAAAAAGACGCCCACATTATTTGGCGCCTAAATGCTTTAAGCGCCAAAAATGACGCCACATCCGGTGACGCCGACATTTTTGGCGCAAAAACGTAAAAAAAATGACGCAACTTCCGGCGACAAGTATGACGTCGGAAATGACAAGAAAATTTTTGCGCCAAAAAAGTCCGCGCCAAGAATGACGCAATAAAATTAAGCATTTTCAGCCCCCGTGAGCCTAACAGCCCACAGGAAAATAAGTCAAATTTTAAGGTAAGAAAAATTGATTATTCAAATGCATTATCCCAAATAATGAAACTGACTGTCTGAAATAAGGAATGTTGCACATCCTGAATCAAGGCAAATAAATGTTTAAACACATATATTTAGAACTTTATATAAAAGTGCCCAACCATAGCTTAGAGTGTCATAAAAATAAGACTTACTTACCCCAGGACACTCATCTACATGTAGTAGAAAGCCAAACCAGTACTGAAACGAGAATCAGTAGAGGTAATGGTATATATAAGAGTATATCGTCGATCTGAAAAGGGAGGTAAGAGATGAATCTCTACGACCGATAACAGAGAACCTATGAAATAGACCTGTAGAAGGAGATCATTGAATTCAAAATAGGCAATACTCTCTTCACATCCCTCTGACATTCACTGCACACTGAGAGGAAAACCGGGCTCCAGCCTGCTGCGAAGCGCATATCAACGAAGAATCTAGCACAAACTTACTTCACCACCTCCATGGGAGGCAAAGTTTGTAAAACTGATTTGTGGGTGTGGTGAGGGGTGTATTTATATGCATTTTGAGGTTTGGGAAACTTTGCCCCTCCTGGTAGGAATGTATATCCCATACGTCACTAGCTCATGGACTCTTGCTAATTACATGAAAGAAACTGCCTTATCCTGATGAAAAATCAGAAAAGGAGACTCACAAGAAAGAGAAGATAGCTCAGAAACTCTTCTAGCAGAAGAGATAGCCAAAAGGAACAGCACTTTCAAAGAAAGTAGTTTAATGTCCAAAGAATGCATAGGTTCAAATGGAGGAGCCTGTAAAGCCCTCAGAACCAAATTAAGACTCCAAGGAGGAGAAATTGACTTAATGACAGGTTTAATACGAACTAAAGCCTGTACAAAACAGTGTATATCAGGAAGTATAGCAATTTTTCTGTGAAATAAAACAGAAAGAGCGGAGATTTGTCCTTTCAAGGAACTTGCAGACAAACCCTTATCCAGACCATCCTGAAGAAACTGCAAAATTCTAGGAATTCTAAAAGAATGCCAGGAGAATTTATGAGAAGAACACCATGAAATGTAAGTCTTCCAAACTCTATAATAAATCTTCCTAGAGACAGATTTACGAGCTTGTAACATAGTATTAATCACTGAATCAGAGAAACCTCTATGACTTAGAACTAAGCGTTCAATTTCCATACCTTCAAATTTAATGATTTGAGATCCTGATGGAAAAACGGACCTTGAGATAGTAGGTCCGGCCGTAACGGAAGTGGCCAAGGCGGGCAACTGGAAATCCGAACCAGATCCGCATACCAAAACCTGTGTGGCCATGCTGGAGCCACCAGCAACACAAAAGACTGTTCCATGATGATTTTGGAAATCACTCTTGGAAGGAGAACTAGAGGCGGGAAGATGTAAGCAGGTTGATAACACCAAGGAAGTGTCAGCGCATCCACTGCTTCCGCCTGAACATCCCTGGACCTGGACAGGTATCTGGGAACTTTCTTGTTTAGATGAGAGGCCATGAAATCTATCTCTGGAAGCCCCCACATCTGAACAATCTGAGAAAACACATCTGGATGGAGAGACCACTCCCCTGGATGTAAAGTCTGGTGGCTGAGAAAATCCGCATCCCAATTGTCTACACCTGGGATATGCACCACAGAGATTAGACAGGAGCTGGATTCTGCCCAAGCAAGTATCCGAGATACTTCTTTCATAGCTTGGGGACTGTGAGTCCCACCCTGATGATTGACATAAGCCACAGTTGTGATATTGTCTGTCTGAAAACAAATGAACAGTTCTCTCTTTAGTAGAGGCCAGAACTGAAGAGCCCTGAGAATTGCACAGAGTTCTAAAATATTTATTGGTAATCTCGCCTCTTGAGATTTCCAAACCCCTTGTGCTGTCAGAGACCCCCAAACAGCTCCCCAACCTGAAAGACTCGCATCTGTTGTGATCACAGTCCAGGTTGGGCGAACAAAAGAAGCCCCTTGAACCAAACGATGGTGATCTATCCACCATGTCAGAGAGTGTCGTACATTGGGATTCAAGGATATTAATTGTGATATCTTTGTATAATCCCTGCACCATTGATTCAGCATAGAAAGCTGTAGAGGTCTCATGTGAAAACGAGCAAAGGGGATTGTGTCTGATGCTGCAGTCATGAGACCTAAAACTTCCATGCACATAGCCACTGAAGGGAATGACTGAGACTGAAGGTGCCGGCATGCTGCGACCAATTTTAAACGTCTCTTGTCTGTTAGAGACAGAGTCATGGACACTGAATCTATCTGGAAGCCTAAAAAGGTGACCCTTGTCTGAGGAATCAAGAAACTTTTTGGTAAATTGATCCTCCAACCATGTTTCCGAAGAAACAACACTAGTTGATTCGTGTGAGATTCTGCAGTATGTAAAGACTGAGCTAGTACCAAGATATCGTCCAAATAAGGAAACACTGCAATACCCTGTTCTCTGATTACAGATGATAGGGCACCCAGAACCTTTGAAAAGATTCTTGGAGCTGTTGCTAGGCCAAATGGAAGAGCAACAAATTGGTAATGCTTGTCTAGAAAAGAGAATCTCAGAAACTGATAGTGTTCTGGATGAATCGGAATATGAAGGTATGCATCCTGCAAGTCTATTGTGGACATATAATATCCTTGCTGAACAAAAGGCAGAATAGTCCTTATAGTCACCATCTTGAAAGTTGGTACTCTTACATAACGATTCAAAATTTTCAGATCCAGAACTGGTCCGAACAAATTTTCTTTCTTTGGTACAATGAATAGGTTTGAATAAAACCCCAAACCTTGTTCCTGAAGAGGAACTGGCATGATTACCCCTGAAGACTCCAGGTCTGAAACACACTTCAGAAAAACCTGAGCTTTTACTGGATTTACAGGAATGTGTGAGAGAAAAAATCTTCTCACAGGAGGTTTTACTTTGAATCCTATTCGATACCCTTGAGAGACAATGCTCTGAATCCAATGATTTTGGACAGATTTTATCCAAAAATCCTTGAAAAACCTTAATCTGCCCCCTACCAGCTGAGCTGGAATGAGGGCCGCACCTTCATGCGGACTTAGGGGCAGACTTTGGTTTTCTAAATGGCTTGGATTTATTCCAATTTGAGGAAGGCTTCCAACTGGAAGCAGATTCCTTGGGAGGAGGATTGAGTTTTTGTTCCTTATTCTGACGAAAAGAACGAAAACGGTTAGAAGCCTTAGATTTACCCTTGGGTTTTTTATCCTGAGGCAAAAAAACTCCTTTTCTTCCAGTGATAGTTGAAATAATAGAATCCAACTGAGAACCAAATAAATTATTACCTTGGAAAGAAAGAGATAGTAATCTAGATTTAGATGTCATATCAGCATTCCAAGATTTAAGCCACAAAGCTCTTCTAGCTAATACAGCTAAAGACATGGATCTAACATCAATTTTGATAATATCAAAAATGGCATCACAAATAAAATGATAAGCATGTTGCAGTAAGCGAACAATGCTAGATATGTCAGAATCCAATTCATGTTGCGCTAAATTTTCCAACCAGAAAGTTGATGCAGCCGCAACATTACCCAAAGAAATAGCAGGTCTGTGAAGATGACCTGAATATAAATAGGCCTTCCTTAGATAAGATTCAAGCTTCCTATCTAAAGGATCCTTAAAGGAAGTGCTATCTTCCATAGGAATAGTGGTACGTTTAGCAAGAGTAGAAATAGCCCAATCAACTTTGGGGATCTTTTCCCAAAACGCTATAGATTTTGCTGGTAAAGGATACAATCTCTTAAACCTTGAAGAAGGAATAAAGGAAGTACCTGGCTTATTCCATTCCCTAGAAATCATATCAGAAATAGCCTCAGGAATGGGAAAAACACCTGGGGAAACCACAGGAGGTTTAAAAACAGCATTTAAACGTTTATTAGACTGAACGTCAACAGGACTGGTTACCTCAATATCCAAAGTAATTAACACTTCTTTTAATAAAGAATGCATATACTCTATTTTAAATAAATAAGTAGATTTGTCAGTGTCAATATCTGAGGAAGGATCTTCTGTTTCAGATAGATCCTCAGCAGAAGAGGATGAATTATTATGTTGTTGTTCATTTGAAATTTCATCAGCTAAATGAGAAGTTTTAAAAGACCTTTTACGTTTATTAGAAGGTGGAAATGCAGACAAAGCCTTCATAATAGATTCAGAAACAAATTCTTTAAAATGTACAGGTATATCATGCACATTAGAAGCTGAAGGAACTGCAACTGGCAATGTACTATTACTGATGGACACACTATCTGCATGTAAAAGTTTATCATGACAACTATTACAAATGACATTCAGTGGAATAATTTCTACAATTTTGCAACAAATGCACTTAGCTTTGGTAGAACCAATGTCAGGCAGCAATGTTCCAGCAGAAACTTTAGAGACAGGACCGGATTGGGACATCTTGCTCAATGAAAAAGAAAAAACAACATATAAAGCAAAATTATCTATTTCTTTAAATGACAGTTTCAGGAATGGGAAAAAATGCAAAAGCATAGACCTCTTGATAGAGAAGAAAGCAGAAGGCAAACATGAATGGGGTATTGAAATAATGAAAAAAAATTGGCGCCAAGTATGACGCACAACGTAACGTAAACTTTTTTGGCGCCAAAAATGACCGGAAATGACACACTTGCGTCACTAATGACACCGCCGTGTGAAAGGTCTCGGCGTCACGTATGATGCCGGAAATGACGAAGTTGCGTCATAAACGTATTTTTTTTCGCGCCAAAAAAGTCTAGCATTTGACGCACCCGTGGGCCTAACACCCGCAATTGCAAAAAATAGTCAAATTGAAAAAAAGACTAAACCCCAGGTAAGAAATAAATTTCTTAAAGTGTTTACATTCCCAAATATGAAACTGACAGTCTGCAGAAGGAAATACATGAACCTGACTCATGGCAAATATAAGTACAATACATATATTTAGAACTTTATATAAATGCATAAAGTGCCAAACCATAGCTGAGAGTGTCTTAAGTAATAAAAACATACTTACCCAAAGACACCCATCCACACATAGCAGATAGCCAAACCAGTACTAAAACAGTTATAAGTAGAGGTAATGGTAAATTGAGAGTATATCGTCGATCTGAAAAGGGAGGTAGGAGATGAATCTCTACGACCGATAACAGAGAACCTATGAAATAGACCCCCGTTAGGGAAATCATCGTATTCAATAAGTGATACTCCCTTCACGTCCCTCTGACATTCGCTGTACTCTGAGAGGAATCGGGCTTCAACAATGCTGAGAAGTGCATATCAACGTAGAAATCTTAGCACAAACTTACTTCACCACCTCCATAGGAGGCAAAGTTTGTGAAACTGAATTGTGGGTGTGGTGAGGGGTGTATTTATAGGCATTTTGAGGTTTGGGAAACTTTGCCCCTCCTGGTAGGATTCTATATCCCATATGTCACTAGCTCATGGACTCTTGCCAATTACATGAAAGAAACAATTTATGTAAGAACTTACCTGATAAATTAATTTCTTTCATATTGGCAAGAGTCCATGAGACCCACCCTGTTTTTGGTGGTTATGATTTTTTTGTATAAAGCACAATTATATTTTCAGTTCCTTTTTTGATGCTTTCTACTCCTTTTTCTATCTCCCCACTACTTGGCTATTCGTTAAAGGGTCAGTAAACCTTAAAAATATTGTTATATAATTCTGCACATAGTGCAGAATTATATAACATTATATTAGCCAAACTTTGTAAATCATAATATTCCCTGTCTGACAGCAGGAGCGAGCTGCACTGTGTCTAATGGCGCGGTCGGGCCGGGCTGTGACTATACAGCTGGCCCGATGCGCTCAGTAAAAACAACAGACCCGCTCAGCAGAGTACAGAGAGCGGGTCTGTAAAACAGTGGTATTTTTACAAAATAAAAAGGGAATATTATGATTTACAAAGTTTGACTAATATAATATTATATAATTCTGCACTATGTGCAGAATTATATAACATTATTTTTAAGGTTTACTGTCCCTTTAAACTGAATTGTGGGTGTGGTGAGGGGTGTATTTATATGCATTTGAGTTTTGGGAAACCTTGCCCCTTCTGGTAGGATTGTATATCCCATACGTCATTTGCTCATGGACTCTTGCCAATATGAAAAAAAAATTATCAGGTCTTACATAAATTATGTTTTTTTGATATCCCAGGGTATTGATTCCTGGATCCTTGGGATCCCTCAGAATCATAGCTATTGTTCCTATTGTTACGTTGTTGTCTTTGGGGTTCAACTTGTTCAGCGTTAATGTCTTGGGGAGCACTATTTATTTGGGGTCTCTGGTTACTCTTATTTTCGCCATTTTTGGTATTTATTTTTACGGGGATACCGATAACCTTTTGGGTTTTCATCTTTTTGAGGATAACTGTTTGTTTGGGTATACCCCCCATTTTGAGTATATTCTTTCTGCACCTCGGCCCGTGATGGGGGAGGGGCAGAGTTAAAACTTTGTGGGGAAGGCCTGATTTCTTGGGCCACCTTTCGCATAGGTTTTCTTGTTAGACTCCAAATTGAGGGGGCTAGGTGACACCCTAGTTTCTGCCACAATTTTGAGGCTGGCACTTGGTTCCTTTTTAACCCCCTGTTCACCGGACTGCTGAATAGAGTATAGCTTTGTACTCTCTTTGAACAGCCAGTCCAATGAGCAGTGCTCATCAAAATCTCTAGCTAAATTAATTTTGATGTGCGTGGGCAATGCTTCGAAAAATAAATTTACAAATTCTGAGCTTTCAAATATGGGGTAATCTTCAGCCATACTGTACGCACTTTTCAGTACAGAAAGGAATTATATACGGCCTTGATTATTTTTGCTGCGGTTTTGGTGCAATATTTCCCAAATTCCTTTTTGCACTGATTTTTATTTGTGATATTTACCCTCAAATACCCAGGGCAGAAATTAAATTTTTGACTGCTCACTAGTAACATTCATGATGGATAAAGCATTTTCATAATTCAGTGGTCAATTATAGAAGTGGTTCCGTTTTTGGAAAATTTAGGTACTGCATCCTTTAAGAAAGTAATTATTTTAGGGGTGTCATATACCTTATTAGACGTATCTTGGGCTTTCCTAGGGACCTTATTTTTGGGGCTGGAGCGCTCCCTATCTGCCCTATATTTACTATGGGGAGACCTACGTACATTAGTACTATGTGGGCTATTTGGGTAGCTGGCTCCGCCCTCTGACTCACTGCTAGAACTTCCCTCCCCCTCCTCTAAGGTATAGCAGTTCCCTGAATTTATAACATGAGGTGACTGTCTATTTGGGAAGTGTATTTCTGACCCAATAGGTGTCCTTTGTTTAAATTCTTCCCTAAAGTTCTGCAATTAATTTCTGATCAATTTTTTAAGGGATTTAGAATTATCTGCATTATCCTCATTGCTAATAGAGGGGTTTTCATTATGACAATACAGCCTTTTTAAACCACTTAACTCTCTTTGGCTTTGTCGGAGTTTCTTATGCAAATCTTCTATCTGGGCTACTAAACTCTGGTTATATTTTTGTAAGGTGGCCATGTTTTGGGCAAACTCATCAATTTTATCCTGGACTCGTTCTGCCTCTTTCTCATCTAACCTTAGGGATAATTTTCACCCCTCAGTTGCTCCAATTGTGAATTTTGTACTTCAATTTTATCGTACATTTCATCGTTCACATCGAGGAGCAGGCCCCAAGTTTTGAAAATTATTTTGTCACGTTTCCTCTGCTTTTGAGGTTGGCCCAATTTTAACAGCCCTTGAAATATTTTGCTTTCGCCACACCATATATGATTTGCAATATTTTTGGCCTTGGTCTTCAGTATCTTAATGTAAGCACATAATTCCCCCTAATAATTAATCTATTCTTAAGGTGAGTAATGGCTTCTGTTTTAAGCGTTTCTTCCTGACTAATGGGCGATTTTGGGGAACATTTTTCAATAACAGACATTATTATATTGGCTTAGTATTTGGTTAAATTAAAACTCTAAAACAATTTTGACCAATAAGGAAGAAGAAAAAAAAATTATTCAAAAATATTAATAAATAGAAATATTTTTTTAATCAATTTTTCAAAAAAACATAATTTATGTAAGAACTTACCTGATAAATTAATTTCTTTCATATTGGCAAGAGTCCATGAGCTAGTGACGTATGGGATATACAATCCTACCAGGAGGGGCAAAGTTTCCCAAACCTCAAAATGCCTATAAATACACCCCCTCACCACACCCACAATTCAGTTTAATGAATAGCCAAGTAGTGGGGTGATAAAGAAAGGAGTAAAAAGCATCAACAAATGAATTTGGAAATAATTGTGCTCTATACAAAAAATCATAACCACCATAAAAAGTGTGGGTCTCATGGATTCTTGCCAATATGAATTAAATGAATTTATCAGGAAAGTTCTTACATAAATTATGTTTTCTTTCATGTAATTGGCAAGAGTCCATGAGCTAGTGACGTATGGGATAGTAATACCCAAGATGTGAAACTCTACAGAAGAGTCACTAGAGAGGGAGGGATAAAAATAATAACAGCCATTTTCCGCTGAAAAAAATAAATCCACAACCTAAAATATAAGTTTATTCTCATAATGGAAAGAAAAAACTCAAACATAAGCAGAGGAATCAAACTGAAACAGCTGCCTGAAAACTTTTTCTACCAAAAACTGCTTCAGAAGAAGCAAATACATAAAAACGGTAGAATTTAGTAAATGTATGCAAAGAAGACCAAGTTGCTGCTTTGCAAATCTGATCAACTGAAGCTTCATTCTTAAAAGCCCACAAAGTGGAGACTGATCTAGTAGAATTAGCTGTAATTCTGACTCAATTCCAAATAAGCCTGATAAATCAAAAGCTTTAACCAAGATGCCAAGGAAATGGCAGATGCCTTCTGACCTTTCCTAGAACCAGAAAAGATAACAAATAGACTAGAAGTCTTGCTGAAATATTTAGTAGTTTCAACATAATATTTCAAAGCTCTTACAACATTCAAAGAATGTAAGGATCTCTCCAAAGAATTCTTAGGATTAGGACACAAAGAAGGGACAACAATTTCTCTATTAATGTTGTTAGAATTCACAACCTTAGGTAGAAACTTAAATGAAGTCTGCAAAACTACCTTATCCTGAAAATCAGAAAAGGAGATTCACAAGAAAAAGCAGATAATTCGGAAACTCTTCTAGCAGAAGAGATGGCCAAAACAACACTTTCCAAGAAAGTAGGATAATGTCCAAAGAATGCATAGGCTCAAATGGAGGAGCCTGTAAAGCCTTCAAAACCAAATTAAGACTCCAAGGAGGAGAGATTGATTTAATGACAGGCTTGATACGGAGCAAAGCCTGTACAAAACAGTGAATATCAGGAAGCTTAGCAATCTTTCTGTGAAATAAAACAGAAAGAGCAGAGATTTGTCCCTTCAAGGAACTTGCAGACAAACCCTTATCCAAACCATCCTGAAGAAACTGTAAAATTCTAGGAATTCTAAATGCCAGGAGAATTTATGAGAAGAACATCATGAAATATAAGTCTTCCAAACTCGATAATAAATCTTCCTAGAAACAGATTTACGAGCCTGTAACATAGTATTAATCACTGAGTCAGAGAAACCTATATGACTAAGC
This sequence comes from Bombina bombina, assembly GCF_027579735.1. NCBI lineage: Eukaryota > Metazoa > Chordata > Amphibia > Anura > Bombinatoridae > Bombina > Bombina bombina. Next base: position 1,184,252,454 of record NC_069500.1, read on the forward strand.
ACTAGGCGTTCAATTCCCATACCTTCAAATTTAATGATTTGAGATCCTGATAGAAAAACGGACCTTGAGACAGAAGGTCTGGCCTTAATGGAAGTGGCCAAGGTTGGCAACTGGACATTCGAACAAGATCCGTATACCAAAACCTGTGAGGCCATGCTGGAGCTACCAGCAACACAAACGATTGTTCCATGATAATTTTGGAGATCACTCTCAGAAGAAGAACTAGAGGCAGAAAAATATAAGCAGGTTGGTAACACCAAGGAACTGTTAACGCATCCACCGCTTCCGCCTGAGGATCCCTGGACCTGGACAGGTACCTGGGGAGTTTCTTGTTTAGATGGGAAGCCATCAGATCTATTTCTGGAAGACCCCACATCTGAACAATCTGAGAAAACACATCTGGATGGAGCGACCACTCCCCCATGATGTAAAGTCTGACCGCTGAGATAATCCGCTTCCCAATTGTCTTTATCTGGGATATGAACCGCAGAAATTAGACAGGAGCTGGATTCCGCCCAAGCAAATATCCAAGATACTTTTTTCATATTGTGGGGACTGTGAGTCCCACCCTGATGATTGACATATGCCACAGTTGTGATATTGTCTGTCTGAAAACAAATGAACAGTTCTCTCTTCAACAGAGGCCAAACCTGAAGAGCCCTGAAAATAGCACAGAGTTCTAAAATATTGATTGGTAACCTCGCCTCTTGAGATTTCCAAACCCCTTGTGCTGTCAGAGATCCCCAGACAGCTCCCCAACCTGAAAGACTTGCATCTGTTGTTATCACAGTCCAGGTTGGACGAACAAAAGAGGCCCCTTGAACTATACGATGGTGATCTAACCACCAAGTCAGAAAGAGTCCAACATTGGGATTTAAGGATATTAATAGTGATATCTTTGTATAATCCCTGCACTATTGGTTGAGCATACAAAGCTGGAGAGGTCTCATATGAAAACGAGCAAAGGGGGTCGCGTCCGATGCTGCAGTCATGAGACCTAAAACTTCCATGCACATAGCTACTGAAGAGAATAATTGAGACTGAAGGTTCCGACAAGCTGAAACTAATGTTAATTGTCTCTTGTTTGTTAGAGACAGAGTCATGGACACTGAATCTATCTGGAAACCTAAAAAGGTGACTTGTCTGAGGAATCAAATAACTTTTTGGTAAATTAATCCTCCAACCATGTCTTTGAAGAAACAACACTAGTTGATTCATGTGAGATTCTGCAGAATGTAAAGACTGAGCTAGTACCAAGAAATTGTCCAAATACGGAAACACTGCAATACCCCGTTCTCTGATTACAGAGAGTAGGGCACCTAGAACCTTTCAAAAGATTCTTGGAGCTGTAGCTAGTCCAAATGGAAGAGCGACAAATTGGTAATGCTTGTCTAGAAAAGAGAATCTCAGAAACTGATAGTGGTCTGGATGAATCGGAATATGAAGATATGCATCCTGTAAGTCTATTGTGGACATATAAAGCACTTGCTGAACAAAAGTCAGAATAGTCCTTATAGTCACCATTTTGAAAGTTGGCACTCTTACATAACGACTCAAAATTTTCAGATCCAGAACTGGCCTGAATGAATTTTTCTTTGGGACAATGAATAGATTTGAATAAAACCCCAGACCCTGTTCCTGAAACGGAACTGGTATGATTACCACTGAAAGCTCCAGGTCTGAAACACACTTCAGGAAAGCCTGAGCCTTTACTGGATTTGCTGGGATGCGTGAGAGAAAAAATCGTCTCACAGGAGGTCTTACTCTGAATCCTATTTGGTACCCTTGAGAGACAATACTCTGAATCCATTGATTTTGGACAGAATCTGCCCAAACGTTTTGGAAGAATCTTAATCTGCCCCCCTGAATAAAGTGCCAAACCATAGCTGAGAGTGTCTTAAGTAATGAAAACATACTTACCAAAAGACACTCATCCACATATAGTAGATAGCCACACCAGTACTGAAACAGTTATCAGTAGAGGTAATGGAATATGAGAGTATATCGTCGATCTGAAAAGGGAGGTAGGAGATATATCTCTATGACCGATAACAGAGAACTTATGAAATAGATCTCCCGTGAGGAAAACCTTTGCATTCAATAGGTGATACTCCCTTCACATCCCTCTGACATTCACTGTACTATGAGAGGAATCGGGCTTCAAAATGCTGAGAAGCACATATCAATGTAGAAATCTTAGCACAAACTTACTTCACCACCTCCATAGGAGGCAAAGTTTGTAAAACTGAATTGTGGTGTAGTGAGGGGTGTATTTATAGGCACTTTGCCCCCTCCTGGTAGGATTGTATATCCCATACGTCACTAGCTCATGGACTCTTGCCAATTACATAAAAGAAAAATAATTTTAATATATATATATATTTTTAAAATAATCTCTATTTAATACAGATATATTATATCAATGTGATAAATTTAATAATATCTACTGCAGTGCCTCCAAATAATATGTCAGTATATAGCAGGATTATAATATAATTTATTTAAAAATTATTATTTAAAATAACCTCCAATTAAAATGCATATACTAAACAATTAAAATCAATAATTACTACTAAATTCTTTAGATTAGTTAAAATGTATAAACACATTGAATTATATTTATAGAAACCAGATTATGAATCAAATGATGCACACTTAAGCTGTTACAATATTCTATACAGAGATCATAAAAAAATATACCTTTACAATTTACCTTATTCACAATGAATCGCATTAAAATATCACAATAAAATATCAGAATATGGACCGCTAACTTTAACAGTACCTAGTTAAACAATATACTTTAACAGCCAATTTATCTGAGCGGAAATAAATCTTATTTAGCTACTATAAGGCAAATTCTAAAATATATATATATATAGTTGCAAATATAAATTAGTTATCACTAAATAGGACTAGTTAAACTACACAGGACTATGAGCATGAGCTTAAAATACAAATTGTGCCCTTATAAAATTACTAACTGCAATCTAGTTATAGTTACCAAATACCTTTGATTAAAATATTGAAAATATAGAACAGTCATACATCACCACATCAACCAATTGAGTATTTCAGCTTTCTCCAAATAAGTCAAATTTCACCTCATAAATTAAGAGGTATTTTTGCAAGATGGATGAAAGTTAGGCCAAGATTTGCATTATAGAGACTGGATTCCAAGGCAACAGTTTGTCAGTCAAAATTCAGCAGCCAACACCTTTTTTTTCTTTTGCATGAGGCTATATCACGTGATATAACCCCACCCCTTTTTATTATAGTCATTGGTGAAATTGAAACGCCCCACAGAAGCTTGTCTGTGATAGGCCCCTTGAGCTGAACATCTCTGAAAACTGAGTAGCCATTTATCTTTTGGCTGCGATACCATCTCTTATCTATAGGTAGCAGCAGTTACCCAGAAATGCAGTTTTACAATCAAATATTGCTGCAGTTTAACTATCTAAAAGAAAATGTTTATCAAATACACTATTTCTTTATATTAATAAACCTGTCTGGTCATATATCTGTCCCATCTAAGATAATCCAGTATGCATTCATAGACACCAGACATGAGTGTATTTCTAGTATCATACTAGTATTATTTTAAAATGCATTTAAAGTTGCATTTGATTATTTTCCCAGATTAACACAAACACAGCATATTTCATATTCAGTACACCTCTTGCTGAGTGCACAGAAACATATGACACAATTTATGGGGCAACAACACATGTGCTTGTCAGATGCCTGAAAAAAAAAGTAAAAGAATAGGTTATTAATTTTGAAATAGATTTGACATTTTAAATTGACTGTATAGCTACTTATTAAATTCAGCAAATATTTATCCAACATGCTACTGCTATGCACTGCTTCTTAGGTCCACAAATACACATTTTTATACAATATTGAAAATTATACAAGTTGTAATTTAAACATAGTTGTACTTTAAAAATTGAATTTCCAAGTTACATTGCAACATGTGTTTCTGCTAGTCAGTACAGATTTCTTTTGCATGATGTACCGAGTCCACGGTTTCATCCTTAATTGTGGGATATTATCCTTCCTAACAGGAAGTGGCAAAGAGAGCACCCACAGCAGAGCTGTCTATATAGCTCCCCGTTAACTCCACCCCCCAGTCATTCTCTTTGCCGGCTCTAAACGGGAAGGGTAAAGTGAAAGAGGTGTTAAACTGTTAGCTGTCCTTTTAGAGATAACATAAAACTATCTGCTCTGTCCATTCTTATGCAAAAGCGTCTGGCAGATGTCCCAAACGTTCGGGCTTTTGGTCAGGCTTTAGCTAGAATTAAGCCTGTGTTTAAACCTGTTGCTCCGCCATGGAGTCTTAATTTAGTTCTTAAAGTTCTTCAGGGGTTTCCGTTTGAACCCATGCATTCCATAGATATTAAGCTTTTATCTTGGAAAGTTTTGTTCCTAGTTGCTATCTCTTCAGCTCGAAGAGTCTCTGAGCTATCTGCATTATAATGTGACTCGCCTTATCTTGTTTTCCATGCTGATAAGGTTGTTTTTTGCGTACCAAGCCTGGGTTCCTACCTAAGGTTGTTACTAACAGGAATATCAATCAGGAAATTGTTGTTCCTTCTCTGTGTCCTAATCCGTCTTCTAAGAAGGAACGTCTGTTGCACAACTTGGACGTGGTTCGTGCTTTGAAATTTTATTTGCAGGCAACCAAAGATTTTCGTCAAACATCTTCTTTGTTTGTTGTCAATTCTGGAAAGCGTAGGGGTCAAAAGGCTACGGCTACTTCTCTTTCCTTTTGGCTGAAAAGCATCATCCGTTTGGCTTATGTTACTGCTGGACAGCAGCCTCCTGAAAGGATTACAGCTCATTCTACTAGAGTGTTAGCTTCCACATGGGCTTTTAAAAATGATGCTTCTGTTGAACAGATTTGTAAGGCTGCGACTTGGTCTTCGCTCCATACCTTTTCAAAATTTTACAAATTTGATACTTTTGCTTCTTCAGAGGCTATTTTTGGGAGAAAGGTTTTGCAAGCAGTGGTGCCTTCCATTTAGGTTCCTGTCTTGTCCCTCCCTTCATCCGTGTCCTAAAGCTTTGGTATTGGTATCCCACAAGTAAGGATGAAACCGTGGACTCGGTACATCATGCAAAAGAATACAAAATTTATGCTTACCTGATAAATTTCTTTCTCTTGCGATGTACCGAGTCCACGGCCCACCCTGTCTATTCAAGACAGATGGTATTTTTAATTAAAAACTTCAGTCACCACTGCACCTTATAGTTTCTCCTTTTTCTTCCTTGGCCTTTGGTCGAATGCTAATTACTGTATTCTCAGAATTTCTGTTTGCTTATCTGACTTTATGTACAGAATGTCGTCTCCAAACATCCCATGATGTATGCTGGCTTGGTTATCAGGTCCCTATTTGCTATCCCCTGCGGAGCTGTGAGCTTCAAAGCTAAATAAGTGATTGAACAATTGTTTAATTTAGCATATTGAGTGGGGAGGGGAAGAAAGGTTTAAGTTGAATCCTGATATGTAATTAGCAAGGCATCTCGTGTCTGAACCTCAGATTTGCAATACACAGAATGTATCCAGCAAATGGTGTTAAGCATGCTCAAACTTAATATTTGATAGATCGCCTACTTACTTTATCTTATTATATAGATATGTATTATCCACTGACATTTACAGATACCCTAACATAACACACTTCTTTTTTTAATTAAGAAGAGAATAATTGAAATTGAAATGTTCATAGGGAACACAAGTATTACAGTTAAAATGTGTTGTCTTATTTTGATGGGAACTTAAGAGTTTTTTTGCTACTTTTCAGAAGAATGAAGCATTGTGAATAGAAGTGGTTTTTATTAACAGATTTAGGAACATAATTATTTGATTGCATTTACTTTAAAGTGAATGTAATCTTGAGCATACTCGCTCAAGTCATAGGATAGAATTTAAAAAATGAATGAGACTTTCTTTCATCAAATTTGTAGTCTATACTGATCTTCTTAGATTTTTACCTTTTAATGATATGATAAGCGCCGTTCCTCCGCCCGCCATATTGATTGACTTTCAGCCCCTTTTCAGCCCCTTTGCACAAACGTCATGGCCCGAAGGGGAAACAACGATTAGTGGATTGCAGATTAGTCATTTGTCAATCAATTGATCAATATGGCGGGCAGAGGAACGACGCTTATCGTTATAGCATTAAAAGGTAAAAATCTAAGAAGATCAGTATAGACTAAAAATTTGATGAATGAAAGTCTCATTCATTTTTTTAAATTCTATCCTATGACTTGAGCGAGCATGCTCAAGTTTACATTCACTTTAAGCTGGAAGCATTATCTTAAAATTCAGAGCCACCTAGGTAAGAAAATTGCTTACACAATTTAGCTATTTTTCACATAGTGTACACACAGGAAAAATAAAATCATGGTACATTTATATTTAATTTCAAAATGAAAACTTTTTGGCTATAAGCAATAGTTTTTGATTAACAGGCCAGGGCCATTGCAGGGGAATATTGTCCAAACAATATTACTTGATCTTTTATTTGTTCTACTTATCATGGTGAAAGCCTGCAATACATAGAGAAAACATGAGTGCATAAATGATCCTATCTACACATTTATCTACAGAACTGCACTATTGTTTTCTCCTCTGTGTTCTATACAGTTTAGTGATTAGGATTTGACAACTGTATTTGCTGTTTAGATTCATCACTAACTTTGAATTATAACCACCCTTTTAAGTCTTTACCACAATAACTCCTGTTTCTAAAATTGAATAAAATAAATTGCCTTTATCTAAATGTGCAGGCTGGAAGGAATATACGTAGGTGTTTAAAAAACAACTTCCCTTATCGAAGGTCGCTGCCTGCCACGGTTACTCCTCTACCATAATCGCAGTCTTTTATCCAGGGCTGGTGACCTTATCACAAACTGGTTCATTTTATTGTATACGATTTTGGTGCCATCTTCAGTTCTTTTTTGTAAATAGTCTTTTATCCAGGTTTGGTGGGGCTGTTACTTCTAGGGGATCAACACTGGAACGCTGGGAAAGTCTCCACTTCTCGCATCCATCTAAGTCACCTCTCTTCTAAAACACCTCAGAAAAACAGAGAGTGAAATATAGTGTAATACAGTAACATCCAAGGCAACACTAAATGGAATATACTCACAATGTTAAGATGAAAACAATGCTTTTATTAAACAATTAATCAATTTTATAAGGCTGTGTAATGCTTAAAATTGATTAAAAGATCTTAATTGTTTAAACAAAGCAGTTTTTTCATCTTGTGAGTATATTCCATTTAGTGTTACCTTAGATATTGCAGCATTACACTATTTTTGGCTCCCTGTTCTTCTGAGGTGCTTTGGAAGAGAGGTGATTCAGTTGGATACGAGAAGTGGAGACTTTCCCAGCGTTCCAGTGTTGATTCCCGAGAAGTAACAGTGATGCCAACCCTAGATAAAAGACAAAAAAAGAACTGAAGATGGTGCCAAAATCTTATAATAAAATGGACCAGTGTATGATAATGCCACCAGTGTGGCAACTTACCCCTAGCTTCCTGCAAAGCTGGCCGGTCCTAGTAACTTAAGCAAAAAGAAGGGGGGGCAACATATTTTGTAGGTGTACAAGGTCTATAACCTGACCACACACATGGGGGAAACTCAGAAAAACATTATGTACCTATACCTAAGAACTTGATACAGAAGGACATAGGGCATACATACAAAACCATCATCCATACAAATATAAAAGAAACACACACCTTTACAACCAAAGGTACATGTGTGGGAGTTCCTATAAAAGGCTACTCAGTGCTTCATTCTGCACTGAGTTATTGCCTTGGAAGGTGCTTTCCCAGTTCCTCCTCCACTGTTGATTTCAAAGACCTTTGCTTGTCATACTGATGTATGTTTCTGTTACTGCTGTGACCAAAGACATCTGCTGAAAATACTTGGGTATGCATATACTACTGCTGAAACCAAAGACCTCTGCTGAAAATACTTGGGTATGCATATACTACTGCTGAGACCAAAGATCTTTGCTGAAATACGTGGGTATGCATATACTACTGCTGAGACCAAAGACCTCTGCCTGCAATACTGATGTATGCTTCTGCTGAGAACAAAGATCTCTGCTGAAATACTTGGCTATGTATATACTACTGCTGAGACCAAAGACTTCTGCTGAAATACTTGGGTATGCATATACTACTGCTGAGACCAAAGACCTCTGCCTGTAATACTGATGTATGTTTATACTACTGCTGAGACCAAAGACCTCTGCTTGTAAAACCGACTTATGCTTCTGCTGAGACCAAAGACCTCTTCTGAAATACTTGGGTATGCATATACTGCTGCTGAGATCAAAGACCTCTGCTTGTAATACTGATGTATATTTCTACTACTGCTAAAATCAAAGTCAATTGGAGGATTTTGAAAAGAGACACGATTTTAAATTAGTTAATTGGAGATAGGCCCACTGTTGTGTTCAAAAGGGCGCCTAACCTTAAAAACATCTTATCACCCAGTAGAATTGTTGAACACAAAAATATTGCTGGGCCTCTCAATCTATCTAGGCCTAAAAACAATACTAAACTAACACACAAACATATGTCCAAGACTAAAAAGGGAGCCTCAAATGCGGCATTAGAAATTGTAAAATGTGTGACCACACTAGATATGGACAAAAAAATATTCTATCCCATACCAATAAGTAGAGACATATTAGCAAAAACTTATTGACTTGTGCTTCACGCTATGTGATTTATTTGTTATCCTGCGAATGCGTGATTCAATTTGTAGGCCGCACCATCAGGCGCCTCAGCCATAGATGGTCTGAACATTACCACAGTATTATTTTATTTTATTTTTTTTTAGAAATATAACCCTTAGGAATTAACTTTTATTTTTTTTATTGAGTTTTTTTTTTCAAGGCAAACAATTGGTAATTGTCAATACACAATATAAAGAACAAGAGATTATTACAGGGTAGGCTGCAAACACAGATCAAATAAATAAACAATATAATTGAGTGACAAATTACACTTTCAAAATAAGCAGTAAGTGCCGTTCAAACTATACACCCACTATATGATTTAAGCGGCCACTTTTGGACCACATAGGGTTGCAATAAACAAAATATAAAGTAGGTAAACATTAATGTGAGAGGGCCACTTTAATGGACCCCGAGTGAAAAACCTCTTTTTAACTTTTTAATACTATAATATTATAGATAATTATGGGACAAACCCCTGCCAATTTTCCCTGCAAACAAAACATAAATAACAATATTATAAGTCATGCCATAGATGCTCTTATCATCAACTTGGGGAATCCCTTATATAATATGTAAAAAGTAAAAAAAAAAAAAAGTAGCCAATAGAGGGTAGGTTATCCAATGTGTCTACCTCAAGGGTACAGCTAAGACAGTACATATTTGCAATATATACTTTACACTAGGAGTTAGGAAACTCAGGATTTTGGTGGTAAAAGACTGTCCCTTATATAAAGTTGTAGATGAAACTGGATACATTAGATCAGATATTTGTAACTTAGCTGGGGAGTGGCAAACCACACCGCCAAATAGGCAGTAATAAGTAGGTAGCTTATACTAGAGCAATTGCAGTGTTGAGACGTGGAATGAGCTGTTTTAGGCGAGTGAGTAAAATTAACTTTAATACACAAAATACTGTAATAACTATGGAGCATAGTGTTAACTAAAATGTTTAGATGTTTTGGAGCTATACCTCTCTCACTTGTATATAGAGCAGCAGAAAACAAATCAAATACTAATGCAATCTAAATTTAAAAGTATACATTGAATTCTGTCTTATCTCTTAAGAAGATTACATATATAGCGATAATACATTTCTGGACGATGGCATTGATACAGGACCAGCCTTTGTAAAAAGCACAGTCTATGCATTAAAGAGGAAAAGAACAATACACTAGGACTTAGGATCTACAAGTTAAGAGTCCACATAAAGCAACAGGAATACATCCAATCTACCTCTAGGGGAACAGAGCAAGAGGAACTTAGTTTATGACCAGATACTACTAATATATGCCTAGTTATCTATATATGTATAGATGAGAGTCACACCTAAGAGAGCTAAGGACCAAATACTTATCTCCTGCCCAGCGCCAAGTAAAGCTGGGTAATCTTTATATATTTTCTAGGTTCTGGCCATCAGTGACCAACTGTAGTGGTAACCAACATATGCAGCACTCAGTGATATTAATCTAGTAGATGGGCTGCCTTCTGATTATGGTAAACCATTGGTCCTCCAGGGTCCCACTGGGAGAGCTGTAGGATGTCGTGTAGGTAAGAGATGTCGTGGAGGCAGAAATTAGCTGCTGGCGAAGAGTGCACATTACCCCAGAGGAATATATGCAGCTGCGGTATAACCAGAGGGTGAACGGCACACACAACAAAGTTCCAATGGATGCAATCTTGCTTTATGTACAAAGTCCTCCGTGGGATATATTCCGTCCTCTTTCGGCTCGTTAACATGTCAGAGTTACATAGTTCATCCGTTGCATCGCGGGGCAGGGACAAACAGCCCGAACTCTCTGTAGCAATTGTTGAGGTTTTCACCATTGCTCCTTCAGGGCACAGTAACAGTTCCATATGACCAGTTTCCCCTCCTCTTACAGCTTGTCTGGAGATTGAAAGCAGGCGCCGGGGCCCCATAGCGCCATCTCCCCCTCCCTCGGGCAGGCTAGGCTCGGTTAGGATGTGCTGCTGTTCTGGGTGACGCTTGTCACTATAAAGTATTGTGTCCAGTGTATCCTCCAAGGCGACATGATGATCAACAAGTAGGCATCGTAGATCTTCCAAAAAGTACAAAGGGATCTCCATAGCAGATGGGAAGTAGAAAGGGCCAGACAGGGGTAAGATAAACAAATAAACCCAAAATAAGTTGCGCTAGCACTCTCCTGGTGCTTTGAATTCAGCACTATGTGCTGCCTAACGACAAGGCCCAAGTGCGCCTCGCCGGGGGGGGGGGGGGTAAATGAAAGGCCTCAGCCTTAGAGTGTGCTCCGGGTGCTCAAAGTCACGATCATCTCAGAGTTATTAGGCTCATCTAATGCGGGATCTGTAGTGCTTTAGAAATCAGGCTATGTGACAAATAGATAAGCCGTCTGGAATATTATTTTAAGAAAAAATGATGAAAAGGCTGGAGCAGAGTGGTAATGTGCGACCTATCATGGCCACCTCCCGGAAGTTCCCCCTACCGCAGTATTATTAATAACAAAAAATCACATAGTGTCATCCGACATTGTCATAAGAAACATAGTGGTAATCCTGACTGTTATTACATCATTCCTATAGAAAATATACCTATGTCATATCTGTATAATAGATTTTTGAGACTTAGACAGAGGGAGACTTTTTGGATCCACAGGCTGAAGACACTACATCCTTTGGGACTTAATATGAATGTGGACCTGGCTGCTTTTTAAGACCATTCCCGGGTGTCTTCGACTTGTGGAATCTTGAAGTCCTCTCTGACGGAATGACCTACTGTGGACTATGTTCCGGTTGGTCATGCCCCCTGATGGTTTTTCTGTCACTTTGTGGTGTACTTTTATATATATATATCTTTATATATATAACTCTTAGCTGGTATTATGTGTATATTTTGATGTTTGAATTTTTAATTAACTAATTTATTGTTTATATTTACAATATAATCAACATTTGGTCTGACATCTGCTGTTTTGTTATTTTCTATGTTGGATAACATCAAGTGATTGGGTCATGATGATCTTGCATTTTCTATTTTTTTTTTTTTTATTATTATTATTATAATGATTCCCCCCCCCCAATTCATCTTCTCTCATCATCTTTAACACGCATACGCCTAATTTAATACACATTTTATAATATTCTAGACGCCTAATTTAATACACATTTTTTTATAATTTTAGATAGTTATTTTATGTATTTCATTGTCCTTTCTTAGGAGGGACAACATGATAGATCAGTGGAGGTCATTACTATGTCTCCTATTATCATTGCGTTTTTACTTTCACACATATCACTCACACACATTGCACATATCCCGCAATAAGACCAATGTATTACTTAAATGGAGCAAGGTATTCTTATTGCCAAACAGCCTGATGAAACGGCAAGCAGTGCAGAGAAATGCGTTGCAGTGCAAAGTCATGATTTTAAATTTGTTATAATAAATCTTTTATACCTTCATACCTGCTCCACTTTTTTTGCCATTCTTTTAGCTGTTTTTACAGTGAATTGTCTTACAAGCCTGCACAACGTAAACCTATTGTAGGTTCTACTTTCGACCGGCTGTGTTCCTTCTAGTATCTGGTACGTCACCAGAGACAAGCCCCTCCGTGGCCCAGCCTGAGCGTGTGAGTCAGCCGAGTGGTTCTGAAGCCTCAGTCTGCCTATTATTGCACTGGAGGTGCAATGTCTTTTGTGAGTACCCAGCTGCACTAATCACTTTCCTGCGTATTGCTTTTACATTATTGCACTATTAGGCACCTCTTTTCATTTTGTCTCTTAGGACATTGTTGTTGTAAATTCAAATACTTCTGTTGTGATACTTATGTATACTAAGTTCTGAGTTCATTGAGAGTCATGGGCCTACTTGCATATGCTATCTTGTTGCTGGACATAAAATCCCTTTCCAACAGTTCTCGCTGAGTTCTGTGCTTGTAAAGAGACTTGTGCTTTATCTGTTTCTGCTTATCTTTTCTTCAGTAAAGATTACTTTAGAAAGACTTTTCTTGTTTTGAGTTGTTATTCCTGCATATTGAGTTCCAGACAACTCCCCCATCTTACACCATGAGAAATATTGGGCAGGACAAAAATGCACTGCAGCCTGGAGGACTTACCTACCAAACCATGATAAAGTGGGAGACCCCTCAGTACGGGTGAAAATACACCTCCCAAGTAAAGACAGGGACCCTGTCTTTACAGGGGAGGTATATTTTCACCACACTGAAGGGTCTCCAAAATTTTGGAGACTTTACTATACTTTGTGATTAAAGGGTCTGCAACAAAATAAATCACTAAATACACTTAATAGTGTTTTGACACTTTTACATTAGTGGATTCATTTCCTGCCAAAAGCCGCTTCAGAAGAAGCAAAAAAAAAAAAGACTGGTAGAATTTAGAAAACGTTGTAAGGAGGACCATGCTGCTGCTGCCTTGCAAATTTGATCAATAGAAGCCTCATTTTTAAAAAGCCCAGGAAGTGGAAACTGACCTAGTAGAATGGGCTGTAAAGCATTTTGGGGGTAGACTTCCTCACCTCCAAGAAGCCTTGTGAAACAAGAGTTATAGCCTAGAAGCTAAAGAAATGGCTGTTTATTTCTGATCCTTATGTAGGCCTGAGAAATGAATAAATAAACTAGAGGATTATTTTTGTAGTCTGTATGTAAATATATTCAAAGTTCTCACTAGACTTTCCCTTGAATTGTGAGGATTTCGACAAGGAGAGAGAACAATTACCCAAATTATGTTTAAAGGAGAGACTCACAAAACTTTTAGAACCAAATTAAAGTTTGAAGGAGGATAAATTGGACTAGTTACTAAACATATCCTGACTAAAACTAGACTAAAGCTCTGAATACCAGGGAACTAGCAATTTTCCTGTGAAATAACTAAGAAAGAATTGAAAACGGGCCACTAAAAAGGACTACTCCAGAATTAGTAATTCTTTAAAAAGATAGATAATGCCTTTATTACCCATTCCCCAGTTTGCATAACCAACACTGTTATATTTACTTTTTACCTATGTGATTAACTTGTATCTAAGCCTCTGCAGACTGCCCTCTTATTTTTGTTTTTTGACAGACTGGCATTTTAGCCAATCAGTGATGACTCATAGGTAATGCCACATGAGTAAGCACAATGTTATCTATATCTCACACATGAACTAGTGCTTTCTAGCTGTCAAAATGCACTAAAATAAGAGGCGGCCTTTAAGGGCTTAGAAATTAGCATATGAGCCTACCTAGTTTTAGCTTTCAACAAATAATATTAAGAGAACAAAGCAAATTTCATGATAAAAGTAAATTGGAAAGTTGTTTAAAATTGCATCCCCAATCTGAATTATGAAAGTTTAATTTTGACTTGGCTGTCCCTTTAAAGAGCTAGCAGATAAAACCTTATCTAAGCCCTTGTGTAAAAATTTGAAAAATTCTAGGGATTCTAAAGGAATACCAGCTAAATCCTTGTTTCCCACACCAGGAAAGAAAAACGTTCCAAAATCTTGTGATAAATCTTTCTCAAAAGAGGCTTTCAAACCTCAAATAAGGTTTCAACTACTGCATCAGAAAAACCTCTGATTTAATATTAGGAGTTCAACCTCAAAACCTTCAAGCTATGACTTGGGAAATTGATGAAAGAAGGGACCAAGATATAGCAGATTGTGTCATAGAGAACTTAAACTTCTGAACCAGATCCACAAACCAAGGTCTGAATCTTGGTAGCAGAACAGTTGGAAGAAATATGCAAGCAAGTAGAAAAGATCAAGGGACTGCTAGAGCAACTCTGTTAGTGGATCTCTGGATCTTACATGATAAATGGGAAGTGTGTTGTTAAATAAGAAGCCATCAGGTCCATCTCTAGTAGACCCCATTGATCTACAAAGTGGTTGAAAACATCCAGATGTAGAGACCATCACCCTGGATGAAGGGATCAGTAAATTAGAAAGTCTGTTTCCCATTTGTTCAAAACTTTGGAAGAATTACAGAAAACAAAATGCATTCTTACCTGATAAATTCTTTTATTCCTTATTCTTGGGATTATTTGCCTCCTACGTTCCTCTCTCTCCCAGTAGTACATATAGTCAAGTAAAGTGATTAAAAAAGGAATCAAAACAGAATAGTGGGTTAAAGAGGTGCAATATTATACTGCTGCCACTTACTAAACAATGGGGCAGGTTTGTGGACTCACTACCAAGAAAGAAAATAATTTATCAGATATATTTTGTTTTCTTTCTAATATTGGTGAGAATCCACAACCTTACTCTTGGGAACCAATACCAAAGTTGTGAAGTCCACCAAAAAAATTGAATGGGACAAAAGATAGCTATTTATCAGACACCACAGCCAGAAGGTCCTTCCTATCAAATGCAGCCTACACAGAGGCAAAAACTTCAAAACAGTAACATTTTGTGAACGTGTGTAAAGAAGACCAACTTGCAGCTCTACAAACATGTTCTACAGAGGTCTCATTCCTGAAATTCCAAAATGTGGAAACGGAACGAGGGGAATGAGCATTAATTCTGGCAGGTGGAAGAACAATTAGAGAATATATATATATATATATATATATACAAACTGATACTGCCAAGGAGCTTTCAAAGCATCTACCAGTTCTGCTAGAGATCCCTTGATCTCGAACCATACCTCGGAAGTCGCTAAAGGAAAGATGTAGCTTGAACCAAGATATCATCCAGGTAGGGTGCCACCGCTACTCCTTGAGCCCGGATCACAGAAAGTGGGCTCCTAGAACCTTGGTAAATACGTGAGGAGCAGTAGCCAAAAACAAATGGTAAGGCTACAAATTTGTAATGTTTGTTTAGAGAGGCAAAACAAAGAAACTGATGGTGATCTGGATAGATCGGTTCACATCCATCAGGTCTATGGCAGACATGAACTGTCCTTAAAGGACTAGAGGAAGGATTGATCTTATTATTTCCATTTTAAAGGAAGGAACACTCAAGAACTTGTTCAGAATCTGTAAGTCCAAGGTGGGTCTGAGCTTTCCCTCCTTCGAAACTATGAAGAGGGTGGAATAAAATACCTTCCCGTTGTCCGCCACTAGTACAGGGACAATCATCCAATATCCTCTAGAACAGTGATGGCTATCCTTGGCACCCCAGATGTTTTGTAACTACATTTCCCATTATGCTTAGGCACTCTCTAGTCTAGTTGAGCATCATGGGAAATATAGTTATAAAACATCAGGTGTGCCAAGGTTAGCAATCACTGCTCTAGATCCTTCACACACTGAAAGAAGGTCGTTCTCTTTTCTAGACGTATGGAACTATGAGACAGGATAAACCCAGAGGAGGTTGAGATTTTCAGCCTATCCTGTATCCTGGAGACACTCTCTCTATAACCCAAGGATCCTGTATAGACTGCACCCAGACCTCTAGGAAAAAAAAAGGCTTAAAGGGATACTGAAGCCAATTTTTTTATTTCATGAGTTAGATAGATCATTTAATTTTAAGCAACTTTCTAATTAACTCCTATTATCAATTTTTCTTCTTTCTCTTAGTATCTTTATTTGAAAAAGCAGGAACATAAGCGTATGAGCCATCCCATTTTTGGTTCAGCACCCTGCATAGCACTTGCTGATTGGTGGGTACATTTAGACACCAATCAGCAAGCTGTACCCAGGTGCTGAACCAAAGATGGCCGACTCATACGCTTACATTCCTGCTTTTTCAAATAAAGATACCAAGAGAACAAAGAAAAATTGATAACAGGAGCAAATCAGAAAGTTGTTAAAATTGCATGCTCTATCTGAATCATGAAAGAAAAAAAAATTGGGTTCAGTATCCCTTTAATCTGTTCCCTACTGGATAAGAATCCAGATCAGGGGACACACCTTCATGTCAACTTAGTTACTAGTGTCACACCAAAAAGCAGCATCTCCTGCCACTGCTGCAATACTAACTGCTGGTTGAACCAACAGTCCTCCCTGAAGAAAGGCTTTTCAAATGTTCCTGCTTTTTCAAATAAAGATACTAAGAGAATGAAGAAAAATTTATAATAGGAGTTAATTAGAAAGTTGCTTAAAACAATCCCCCCTGAAGAAAGGCTTTTCGTAGAAAACCCTCCAATTTTCTGTCCATATGGTCTTTAAAAGAGGTACTATCTTCCAAAGGAATATTCGTCCTCCTAGCCAAGGTAGATATAGCACGATCTACCTTAGGGATAGTTGACCACAATTCCAAATTGGCCTTAGTGACAGGAAACAGTTTATTAAAAGCAGGAGATAGGGTAAAGGGAACTCCAGGTTTATCCCATTCCTTAGAGACAATTTCAGAAACCAAAGTCAGAACCAGATAAACTTCTGGAAACTTTAACTTGGGCATGAAAATCATATCAACCTCTGAATCCTGTACCCCTAAGAACTTTAAGATCCCTTTCAAAAAAGAATGTAGATGTTCCATTTAAGCCAAAAGGTAATATCTTCAGACTCCTTGTAAGATTCAGGACAAGAGTCCTCTTAGGAAACCTCTCCATCTGAAAAAGAGGAAGATCCTTCAGAGACCTGTGCAAGCTGAGCTGGGATAATACCCCTAGATGATGAGTCAGATGAGATATGGTTATGTTTATGAATGCGCTTACTGTCAGGCGCAATGGCACTCATAGCTTCAGACACCGCTAACTGTAAGGGGCTCTTAAAGCCAGACGTAAAATCTGTCACTCCACCCTGAGTAACATAAACATGTGAATGTTCCTCAGCAGTAGATGTTTTAGGAGCCTGAGAATGGTTCTGTAGAATAGAACAGAGGCAGGTGGGGCAGAGTTATGCAGGGGGACAAACTGACTAATTTGCACATTAAGCATTTATTAACAGAGATATTTCTGAGAGGCCACCCTCAGGAGTACTAATATCTGTAGTAGCAGTACTGCGTTGCTCCATATTAAAGTCCCTGCAAACACACTAACACTGCCTGTGATGTAAATCAAAGGAGCTAATGCCAGGGAATGTGATTAGAGCTCTAAAACACGAATCTCCAGCAAGCAAAGATGAGAAGCAGCCCGCACTACCCTAGACCTGTAGCTTCCCACAAGTATACACAGCCCCTAACAATTTTTGTATAAATCAATTAGACTAAAATCCCAAAAATGTTTCTAATATGCTTAGAATATCATAATAAGCCCCCCTTGCTCCATTCTGAGGGTCTTAACCCCTCCTGAGCTCCAGGCAGGGTCCGTGCAGCAAGCGGTGAAGATTGCGTTGAAACGTCCAGCACGTAGCTAAAGCAACAGTGAAGAGACCAGGATACATTTCCAAAAGGCTTTCCTGTGGCGGGACACTACTTAACTCTTCCCTAACAACAGGAAAATGAAGAACCAAGCCTCTCTGCCTTTCCACAGCTAACCGCCAACGCGTTTCGGCCCACTGATAGGGCCTTTCTCAAGACTACAGAGAGAAAGGCCCTATCAGTGGGCCGAAACGCGTTGGAAATATATGGTGAGCTACATTCCTTTTATTTGTCAAGTATTTTAACAGTATTATGCTATGTTACTGTTGTTTGTCCACAGGTTTTGAGGACTTTCCAGCTTTATTTCTGCATCACACTATTTATTGATTGGATCTATAACTAAGGAACACTTATTATATTTATTTTATTTTTTGTATAATATAAACTTATTTTTTTTCACATTTTTTATGTGATCACCAACACCCCCTTGTTGATACTGCACTAGTTTGTGTACACACTAGTTGTTGTTTAATTTTCTTTTATCATTTTTTGGATTGTTTTTTATTCCCATTTTTTATACTTTTTTACATTTTTTCACTTTGTGTTTTTCACCTTCAATCTACACTAACACTATGGATAACAGATGAGGAGAACTGTCACAGCATCAGAACAACAATTCAAGTTGGACTAACGGCTTTTTTCATACATCTAATCATTTTTTGATCACTTTTTACACTGGCTTTTTTATTGGAACTAACACTGTCAGTGTTAATACGCTTTTAATTTTACCTGTGAGGCTCATATATTTTGATACTTGTTTTAACCTGTAAGATACATATATTTCGTTATTTGTTTTAATCCATTTTTAACTGTAATCATGGATCCATGTGTATTTATGTAAAACGTATTAAATTTTATTTACTACTATTGGATTTTAAGAACTGTAATTTGCACTTATATCTTAATTGAATTTGTACACATTAATACATTGTCATATCCACATCTTTGGTTTAGTTTAACCTATATTTATCACTATAACGAACATTTCTATTAGACCTTGCCTTTTCTTTGGCGCTCTTCTCTAGCCCTCCTGCTTTTGGTGAAGTCAGAGTGCAGCCTTCTACGTATGCCACGTTTGCCATCTCTCAAGGACCATCATTGGACTTTCCTATACATTTGAGGACTGGTTCTATATATACTAACATTCTTTTTGTATTGCATTGTTTATTTATATGTTTATTATTTATTATTATATTTTTGTCATCTACTGGATTAGTATAGCGCCTCCTATTGGAATTTTTGATTTAGGGGCCATTTAGTACCTCTACTTCATTCTTTCCTTGTTTTGTTTCTCCTCTATTCTTCAAGGAGACTATCAATCCAGACTCCAGTAAGTAACACGTACCTCCTGGCCAGTTACCCCATTCAGAAGCTTGGGAACAAGTGAATGTAGGCTCCTAGGCCTCAGAGTAGGCCGCGGTGATATGTGAGCTGTCGACCCTCAGCACTAACAGGCCTCTGCAACAGGGGGGGAGAAGAAAAAAGGACTGCAGCTGTTTGCTTGACCTCCGGAGTGGAGCCCCGACCCTCCGAAGTGTCATATATCTTTTTATTAGATCTCTTAGTAGTCCTCGTGGCTATCATAGCAAATAGCAGATGCCGTCAAATACATGTGCTGCCACCCAAATGCGCACTGGCTTGACCGGTCTTCTCTTACTCAGAGCTCCTTGATAGGAACTTTTGTAATGCAGCTGAGGCGAGTGAAATCTCTGGAGCGGAGCCCCGACCCTCTGGAGAACTGTGTGGGAGTTGAGAGAGTCCCTGCATGTCCGGATGAGTGCATAGGGTAGCAGCAGCTACCGGCTTCTGTTCCGCTTCAGGAGTGCACTTAAGCAAGAAGGGACCAATTCACGGTGGCACATAGAAACATAGAATTTGACGGTAGATAAGAACCAAAAAGGCCGATCAAGTCTACCCATATTACATGTTACTTTTTCCTTAGGATAGCCTTATGCATATCCCAGGCATTTTTAAATTCCTTTACAGTCTTTGTGTTTACCACCTCAAATGGAAGTTTATTCCATGAATCCACCACCCTTTCTGTAAAAAAATGCTTCCTCAAATTTCTCCTGAATCTACTACCCTCTAACTTTAGATTGTGACCCCTTGTTTTGGCATCTATTTTTTTGTGAAAAATGCTTTCAGCTTCTATTTTATTAAGTCCCTTCATATATTTGAAGGTTTCTATCATGTCACCTCTTTCCCTTCTATCCTCTAAACTATACATATTTAGATCATAGAGTCTTTCTTTGTACGTTTTATATTTTAGACCATGTACCATTTTAGTAGCCGTCCTTTGCACAGCTTCTAGTTTATTTATATATTTCTGAAGATATGGTCTCCAGAACTGTACACAGTATTCCATATTTGGTCTAACTAATGATCTGTAAAGTGGCATAAGAACCTTGCTATTTCAACTACTAAAACCTCTTCCAATGCAACCAAGCATTTGACTGGCCTTGCTGGCTGCACTGCGGCATTGTGTACCAAATTTTAAATCATCTGAAATAATAATTCCCAAATCCCTTTCTTCTTTAATTACAGTCAGTAATGTACCATTGAGACTATAATTGGCCTTTGGGTTTTTGGATCCTATATGCATAATTTTGCTCTTGGTAATATTACATTTCAGATCCCATTTATTTGACCAGTCCTCTAGTTTATTAATATCACAGTTCATTTGATCAACTCCTCCTGGAACATCTACCCTGTTACAAACTTTTTGTATCATCAGCAAACAAGCAAACCTTCCCCTTAAGCCCACTTCCAATATCACTTATGAACATGTTAAACAAAACAGGCCCAAGAACTGACCCTTGGGGAACACCACTAGTAACTGATGCCTCATTTGAATGTACTCCATTAATTGAAACCCTCTGTCGTCTATCTTTAAGCCAGCATTCTACCCACTTAACAATCTTAGCATCTATTCCAAGGCAATACATTTTGTGAATAAGTTTGTTGTGTGGGATGGTGTCAAATGCTTTGCTAAAGTCTAGCTCCTCCCTGGTCTATTATTTTAGTTACATGGTCAAAGAAACGAATTAGATTAGTCAGACATGATCTTCCAGCAGTGAAACCATGCTGTCCTTTGTCTTCTAAGTTGTTTGTCTGAATGAAAGATACAAGTCTTTCCTTTAAAAGAGTTTCCCTTAATTTCCCTTCAATTGAGGTCAAACTGACTGGCCTATAGTTAGCAGAATCTTCCCTACTACCCTTTTTATGAAGAGGGACTACATTGGCAATTTTCCAGTCTTTTGGAACAACTCCTGTTAGAAGTGACTGATTAAATAAATCAGCTAATGGAGTAGCTATTACGGATCGAAGTTCTCTTAGAACCCTTGGATGAATATTATCTGGACCCACAGACTTATTAACTTTTATTTTTGATAAAGCCCTTAAAACCTCTTCCTCTGTAAAAAGAAAAGTACTACTCACCTGACGATCTCTCACGGCACACTAGTGTGCCGCGGCACAGTGGTTGAAAATCACTGATCTAACAGATTAAACAATACTTACAACTATCAAATATTAGTTGACACAAATCTATTTATTAATAATCACAATTTACAATCAATACAAAACCTGAGATCCAATAAAAATAAAACCTAAGCTAGTTGCAATATTACTATTTACTAACTGCCTAGTTAAAATAAATACAAATTTACTTGTGAAATAAAAATAAAACCTAAGTTAAACGAAAAAAACCTAACATTACTTGTTTAAAAAAAAATAAAAAACCAAATACCCCCTAACATTACAAACCCCCACCCCCCCAAAATAAAAAAACCTAACTAAAAAAAAAAAAGGAATCTACCCTTTGCCCCGAAAAGGGCATTTTTATGGGCATTTCCCTTAAAAGGACATTCAACTCTTTTTCAGACATTACAAAAAAACCTAACTAACACTAACCCCAAAATCGGTACTTACGATTGATGAAGTCCGGACATCCATCTTCTTCCCAGCAGCGAAACATCTTCATCCATTGCGGGTCCAGCATCTTCTATCTTCATGGCGGAGGCAGAGCGGTCGGTGGATGCGCGGAGATGGTGGTCCTTTTCATGCGATCGTCCGCCGCACACTGAAGATTGAATGCAAGGTACCCCTTTTATATTTCAGCAGCTTTCATCCTATTGGCTGATTTGAAATTTTCAGGCAATAGGATGAGAGCTGCTCAAATCCTATTGGCTAATTTACTTTCATTTAGGTAGTTGCGATGTGGGGGACGGCGGTTAAGAGGTCACTTATATTTAGCGTTTGCGATCTGGGGGGGAAGGCGGTTTAGGGGTTAATAGGTTTATTTAGTGTTGGCGATGTGGGGGAACTGCGGTTTACAGGTTAATAGGTTTATTTAGTGTTGGCAATGTGGGGAGAAGGCGGTTTAGGGGTTAATAGGTTTATTTAGTGTTGGCGATGTGGGGGGACAGCAGTTTAAAGGTTAATAGGTTTATTTAGTGTTGGCGATGTGGGGGGATGGCAGTTTAGGGGTTAACAAGTTTAGTTATTGTTGGCGATGTGGGGGATGCCAGTTTAGAGGTTAATAGGTTTAGTTAGTGTTGGCAACGTGAGGGGACAGAGGTTTAGGGGTTTAATAGGTTTATTTAGTGTTGGTGATGTGGGGGGGGCGGTTTAGGGGTTAAAAGTATTTTATTGTTGGCGATGTGGGGGGACGGCGGTTTAGGATTTAATAGGTTTATTTAGTGTTGGCGATGTGGTGGGACGGCGGTTTAGTGTTGGCGATGTGGGGGGACAGTGGTTTATGGATTAACAGGTTTAGTTAGTGTTGGCGATTTGGGGGATGCCGGTATAACAGATGGGGATGCCCGATTAAGTTGCTGGTATTTAAAGACAATGAAACATTCACTATCCACAATGTTAATCAGGGCTTCGCCCTGCTCAAATCTTGGAACTTAACCACTACTCCTGATGATGACTCTGACAACGCACCCCAACAAACCCGACAACTGAATGCCAAGGCACCTGAATGGGTGTTTTCTCTTCCTAGAAGGCCTATTACAACTAAATCTTTAAATCTGCTTGGATGGACTTCCACCTGGCATTTCCGTAGACTTTCCTGCTCTTGATGGACTATTAACAGAGTATAGATGTTTTTTTTCAGGTGGCACTTCCCTATAGGTTCTGCTGCCCTCTCTAAGACGGAACTTCGCTGAAGTACTGATAAGTATTTGTAGAGTTGTGTAATTTTCTTGACTGTTATATTGTATCATTTTCAACGTTCAGGTTTGTTTTGATTTATATAAGCCCACCTCAGATCCCTAGCTTCTGCCAACCTTCTATACACATATCGCTTATTTAAGCAACACTCACACCTCCTATAGGTATCACGTAGGTACAAACTTCTCTACCACATTAGATTATATACAACATGAAACCTTAGCACATACTGGTCACACCCTGTCGTCACACATACCAAAGGGAATACCTCACATTACTATAGACATATAGTCACCCTAAAATTTCACTTAACACTACTGAAAGAAGTTTTTATACCTATAAACACATTACACTTATGATCATGGACAGACATTGGAGTCATAAATTAAGTTTATATCAGAAAGCTAATATGGATGTGAGCTAATAACGACTGATGTTACTGTCAATTACTATAATACTGGTGGGATATGGCCGATCCACTGGATGGCAATTACTGGAATTCAGGTGGAATGGCTTTGTGTGTGGGAAAATTATTAGAATGAAAAATAATTAATATTTAATAAAAAAAGATGGGGGGGCGGAGCCAACGCCAGGAGAAGCTGGTCGCACTCATAGTGAGCTCCTGCTCTAATTTCCCTAATTCCCCCTTATATCCTAAAGTCTTTGCCATTTTTTTTTTTTTTTAACTTTTTTCTAGTCCTACTAGTCCCGCTATACCAACTTGCTGTGACTAAAAACGTAAGACAGCAGAGCAGCA
The DNA here is from genome assembly GCF_027579735.1 of Bombina bombina. Classification (NCBI taxonomy): domain Eukaryota; kingdom Metazoa; phylum Chordata; class Amphibia; order Anura; family Bombinatoridae; genus Bombina; species Bombina bombina. Next base: position 1,184,276,361 of record NC_069500.1, read on the forward strand.
GCTGTGTGACCTCAAACTTAGGAGCCCTTACATCAGAGGCTCTGAAGAGACTAACACACTCTAAAGCTCATTGAGGACACCGAAGCTTGTCTCCCCTATTTCACCGCAACTCTGGGCATACCCCTTAACCGACCGCTCAACTTGCCTGCAGACGAGATAGTTTACTGCTCCGAGACCGTAAGCCATCTGGAGGCGGCGCCATCTTGGTTCCTGATTGTAAGCCACGTGGAGTCTGCAGGGAGACATTTGCGGAGCGACAGCTCCCCACTTACCACCTTCCCAGGCTGCCAATACATCTGTTCTCAACAGGGAGGTCCCCCTCAGAGTTCACGGAGCGAAGGGGTGAGATATTGTCTATAGCTGTGAGTACCACGGTACTGTATATATATATATATATATATATATATAAAACCCCATAACGCTGGGGCTCCAGCCTGCGCTGATACCACTATACTGAATCCCAAAACATAGTTATATTCTGCAGTGTGGGCCAACAAAATGTATACACTAGACCGTCACCTGGGGATTGTGCATCGGCCTAATACAAAGCACACAAATTATACACATCTGGACACAAAGGTATATTTGGGACTGCAGCTTTCGCCTGAAAGGCCTTAACCCAACTATATGCAACACCTAAACAGCAAGTTAGGTCATAGGTCAATTCTGCCTATTTCCCACCCGGACACCTCAGACCCTGAGTGCAAAATATAGCATAAGGTTCATACTCCAATACCTTATAAACATCTGGAGCAGGAGTACTGCCCTAACTTGAATTATCAGTACTTGTTGTCCCAACCTTGACAAGGTCTGGAGATAGGAAGGAGAAACCAAAAATATAATCAGCTAGAAGAAGGCAAATACAACATTCTACTCTAGGAAAACTTTATTCAGCAAACCACTCAATCTGCACTTATAGTTACAGCTCTCAGCTATCAGCTAGGCTGCTGTCTATACCTTGTTTTATATTTCAGCACTAGCCTTAACTTTCTCATTATGGAATAAGATTTTACTATAAGGCCGCAAAAAAGCCCACCCTACAACCAGCGTTTTACTCCCCTCAGAACAGTTAGACTTCCTAAGCTTTGGAGAGTTTCCTCTGTGAAAAGAACCCATTTATTGCAATTCAACTCTGGGACAAATACCACGAGCTGAGATTTACGTTAAACCATATCTACATCATTATGTCGCAGTCACAGAGGAGGAAAAATAAACAGCAATATCCCCCTAAAAAGACAGTGATGGATAATTTTAGTCCTCTTCCATCTGATCCCCATACTGCGTCTGAACCCCCTGACTTCCCTGGCTCTGACTCAGCCAAATTTCCTCTTTCTGCCTTGAAGAATATACAACATGGCCCTGGAGAAACAGTGACACCTACTTTTATACTGGATTCCTTAAAGAGTATGTTAGATGATCATCATTCATCGTTTGCTGCTAAATTATCTGCCTCCACAGCGGAACTTAAGAGGGAAATTTCCTTCACCAATGAACGCATTGACACGCTTGAGAGGCGCTGTGAAGATTTAGCTACAGAACAATCCAATTGTATAACATACACTCAACATCTATCGGAATATATGGACTCTGTTGAAGATAAGATTGCAGATCTCGAAGACAGATCCCGGCGCAACAGCCTAAGGATCCGGGGGGTGCCGGAGTCTATCTTCCAATGATCTCCAACCCTTCTTGAAGGACTTTTTCCAACAACTTGCCCCAGTATCTTCTGAATCAGAAAATTTAATAGACAGGGCCCATCACTCTCTAAGACCTAAAGGCCTTTCCGAAGAACAACCACGTGATGTCATAGTTCGTCTGCATTATTTTACATACAAAGAAAGGGTTCAGAGAGCACACTTCCAGAAACCCTCATTACCAGAGAAGTTTTTGCAATCTGCAAATATTCCCAGACCTTTCTGCCAGAACTCTCCAACAAAGAAGAACATATACAGACGTTACTGCCATCCTGAGGAGGAAGAACATTCGATACAGATGGGGATGCCCGATTAAGTTGCTGGTATTTAAAGACAATGAAATATTCACTATCCACAATGTTAATCAGGGCTTCGCCCTGCTCAAATCTTGGAACTTAACCACTACTCCTGATGATGACTCTGACAACGCACCCCAACAAACCCGACAACTGAATGCCAAGGCACCTGAATGGGTGTTTTCTCTTCCTAGAAGGCCCATTACAACTAAATCTTTAAATCTGCTTGGATGGACTTCCACCTGGCATTTCCGTAGACTTTCCTGCTCTTGATGGACTATTAACAGAGTATAGATGTTTTTTTTCAGGTGGCACTTCCCTATAGGTTCTGCTGCCCTCTCTAAGACGGAACTTCGCTGAAGTACTGATAAGTATTTGTAGAGTTGTGTAATTTTCTTGACTGTTATATTGTATCATTTTCAACGTTCAGGTTTGTTTTGATTTATATAAGCCCACCTCAGATCCCTAGCTTCTGCCAACCTTCTATACACATATCGCTTATTTAAGCAACACTCACACCTCCTATAGGTATCACGTAGGTACAAACTTCTCTACCACATTAGATTATATACAACATGAAACCTTAGCACATACTGGTCACACCCTGTCGTCACACATACCAAAGGGAATACCTCACATTACTATAGACATATAGTCACCCTAAAATTTCACTTAACACTACTGAAAGAAGTTTTTATACCTATAAACACATTACACTCTGAAATGACAGAGGTGGGTTTATCTTGCTATTGTGTAATTTTGAATTGTTTTCTTGACTGTTATATTGAATTAATCAAACTGTTCAGGTCTGTTTTAATTTATCAAAATGCACCTTGGTTCCTTAGGCCCTGCTAATCCTTGTTATACATGTTATTCATTTAAGCAACAACCATACCTCCCATGGGTATTAAGGCAATCCTCACCTCTTTATCTCCCTAGATTACATATGACTTATAATTTTGACAAAGGGTGATCACACCCTATCATACACACCTATGAAGGACACTTTTTCCCCCCACCATAGGTGTATATTTACCCTAACAACCCATTCAACGCCATAGACGATAGATTTTATACCTATAAGCAAACAATATACTGAAGCGACACAGAAGATGGACATACCTTGCTATTGTGTAGACTTGTTCTACTTAATATACATTGCCCTTTCTAGAGATTTATGAGTCAAGAATTCTATAGAACTTATTGCTATCCTACTTCCTGATAGACTCGGACATTTTTATGCCTCTCCGAGTGCCTAAAACAGATTAACTTTGATCACTGGACCTATGTACAAAATATATGTTTCTAAGTTGCGCACTCAATCTCTATTTATGGGTAAGGTTGCTTTAGATTTACACAACCCTATTTATCCAAGTCCTAACTCAACCCCACAAACACTCATAGTCTTGACATTTAGACCTCCTTCTATATACAAAGATTTCCAACCTACTCTGTTTAAGTCCCTTATAGACCCATACCCAGCCTTTGAGGTTATCCTCTGTCTACTCTCCATTAAAATATGCAAAACAGAATGAGAAGCAGTCTGCCAGGAACGAACAGCAGCATCAACAGCTTGTTCTATGGCCCGGTTGCCACCTGGTAGTAGCTTTTCACAGAGGAAAACTTTCCTGTAGTATATCAGTCTGATCCCGCCAACATGGTCAGTCCAGCCCTGAAATACCAGGCAATTCTCCTCTGAACAAGGAACATGACAACCCCAGACGATCGTTTCGGCCTCCTTTGGGCCTCGTCAGTGAGGTGCAGCCATATCCCTCTAAGCACATTGGGCAAGGAGTCCACATCTGGTTTCCCCCATCACCCTTAGGGAGACTATCCCCAGGGTCATATTTACATATGCAAAACAGAATGAGAAGCAGTCTGCCAGGAACGAAGAGGCTGCTTCCGGGTGGTAAATTGCCATAGAACAAGCCACTGAGCTGTTGTTCGTTCCTGGTAGAGCGCTTCTCTCTTCGTATGCAAATTATTATGACCCTGGGGAAGTCTCCCTATGGGTGATGGGGGAAACCAGACGTGGACTCCTTGCCCAGTGTGCTTAGAGGAATGTGGCTGCACCTCACTGACGAGGCCCATAGGAGGCCGAAACGATCGTCTGGGGTTGTCATGTTCCTTGTTCAGAGAAGAATTGCCTGGTATTTCGGGGCTGGACTGACCTTACTTGGCAGAATCAGACTGATATACTTAAGGAAAGTTTTCTTCTGTGAAAAGCACACTGGTCTAAAAGAGGCTGCTTCCGGGTGGTAAATCGCCATAGAACAAGCCACTGAGCTGTTGTTCGTTCCTGGTAGAGCGCTTCTCTCTTCGTATGCAAATTACTCTCCATTAAAAACACTGAACAATCTCACCAATGTGGTCTGTGGCCACACTACATGCTGATCATAGGTGGGTGATCCTTTGCGGCCGCTCACTCCTCTTTTCCTTTCCAATACTCAAAATTACTACATTAATTTCAATATTTTTCACTTGCGACCACTCTCCCGGAAGAATATACATGATAGGCATCTAGTGCCTCTCCCGAGTTCACACATATCCCCCCCATCCATAACGTGCTCCGCTTTTAGAGGAGACTACCCAAGCGGTTTATCTTTTCAATACTGCAACCCTATTAACCTAATTCAAGAACTGTCCCTCTGTTTGGATAGGCACCGAATATCTTATACCTTATCCCCCCTCACCCTTTTTTTTCTCTTCTTTCCCTCCCCCCTCTCTCTCCTCTTTCCTCCTTACTCTCTTATTTCCCTCCTTTTCTACATACTCTCATAAACTATGGCACTATCATTCACTTCCCATAATGTTAGGGGCCTTAACACTCCTAGTAAACGAAGCAGACTCCTACGCTTCCTTAATCATACAAAATCCAAGGTGGCATTTTTACAGGAGACTCAATGGGTGGAGGGCACCCCAGTCCCCCTCAAATTCAAGCAGTACCCAGTGGTTGAGACTGCATCTTTCACCAGCAAATCCAGAGGGTAGTGATACTAATACATAAGAGCGTTCTCTTTGAAAAATTAAACGTCCATGCAGACCCCCAAGGGCGATTCCTGATTGTAAATGGAAGAAGAGCCAAATAGACCCCTTGATCTTCAACCTCTCACTTCTCCCTCCTATCCCTATTTCCTCCCTCTATCCCCTCCCCCCCTTTTTTCCCCCCTATTAATTCTTGCTTTACTGTTATAGCCGGTGCACCTCCTCCAGATGTTGCATTATATGATATTCACAAGTTCTTACTATTAATAACCAGATACTCGAACGCACACTTAGCGCAATCATTGACCTGCATATTGTGCATACTACACCCACTAAACTCATTGTAATCCCATGAATGCATCAAGATGTCCTTCGCCTATTAGTAAACACTGGTTTTGCGTGTTCAATATTTGGTCACAATTTATACTTCTAAAAAATTTTTTTGTATGAGACAAAAAAAAAAAAAAAAGAGGTTATAACTTATTTCATGATATACCATCTATGTTACTTTAATCTTATCTTGTTAAAAACCTTCACATTGTTATAGTTGATTTAATAATTTCTAAGGTATATGAGTCTTTTCATTGTTTGAATTGTAAACCTCAATAAAAAAATAATATAAAAAAATTTAAATAAAAAGATGGAGGGGCGGAAGACACACAGTGATGTAAGTCCATCTGAAGGAATTAGGAAAACTACTACAAAGAGACAGGTAAAGGGAAGAAAAGCAATGAAATAGAGAGATTTTTTTTTATTTAAAGGGACAGTCTACACCAGAATTTTTATTGTTTTAAAAGATAGATAATCCCTTTATTACCCATTTCCCAGTTTTGCATAACCAACACAGTTATAATAATATACTTTTAACCTCTGTGATTATCTTGTATCTAAGCCTCTGCAAACTGCCCCTTTTTTCAGTTCTTTTGACAGACTTGCAGTCTAGCCAATCAGTGCCTGCTCCCAGATAACTTCACGTGCACGAGCACAGTGTTATCTATATGACATATGTGAACTAACACCCTCTAGTGGTGAAAAACTGTTAAAATGCAATCTGAAAGAGGTGGGCTTCAAGGTCTAAGAAATTAGCATATGAACCTCCTAGGTTAAGCTTTCAACTAAGAATACCAAGAGAACAAAGCAAAATTGGTGATAAAAGTAAATTGGAAAATTGTTTAAAATTACATTCTCTATCTGAATCATGAAAGTTTATTTTGGCCTATACTGTCCCTTTAAGATTTTCATTTTTTTATATACTTCCATTCCACTATTTCAAGCCAAGACTATATCAACCTCTGCTGGCTTTAGAATGGAAGCATCTTCCTCTGAGCAGTGCACCGGGCAGGAGGAGTTAAAAATACAATCTAGCTACACAAGGTGCACAGTACTAAGCATCCTGCGCAGGGAGATTGCAATTTAACTCCTTCGTCAGCTTTTACTGATGTCTAGCCAGGCACTGTAGGGAGTTGCAGAGCAACGGGGGTCACACCATCAGAGGAGATTAATTCCTGCTTGATGGTGTCAAGGACCAACAGCATCTTCTCATGGACCACTGGTCTCTAGAATACCCAAAGTGCAAAGAACCTCCCTCAAATAGAGACGCGGTCTATAATGCGCAAGGAGAGCGCGCAACAGAGCTAAACTAATACACCAAACCATTAAAATGACGCACGGAAAAACAAGAGTACTAGAGCGCTAAACTGATGAAGCGCATGTGCTCATGCGCGAAACGCGTAAGATAGGAGCTCACCTGGCATTTTGAAGCCTGCTCTGCAATAAACTTGATTACTGACTTCAGGACTCGGCTTCCTTTCTTCCTCATTTCGCTAAACAAAAAAACAAGGAAGCGATTAACTGACAGCGCAGAGCAAAGAATATTGTGCTGCAGCGCTATACAAACAGACAGCGAACTCTGTTAACTGACAGCAAAGAAAACTAGAGCGTGCTACAGCACTAATGTATAAACTAACCTTTCAGAAAAAAAATAAAGCAATAATCTAGTCCAAAAATCTGTTTAATGAAACTACTAGAAAATAAATGAATAAAGTCTAGTGTGTACTGGTGGTATGTCTTTAAAATGTCACCTGGCTATGATGTACATTATGTAAGTTTACTGGCTATTCGATTGTGGACTATGTAAGTGCCAAGTACAGCTTCCTTATCAGCACCTACTCTACTGTGCAGCTTCCAGTAGAGAGCCCATCCAGTGCTGTGTGTGTCACAGCAGAGGATCCAGGTAAGGAGTATACAGACGAACCAAGAGGATGAGGCTAAGGGACCGGTCCCTGCAACACCTGTGGTAGGCTTGTAACTACACTCTGAGTGATTTTTTTTTTTTTTTTTATAATCTTTTTATTGAGTAACCATCAGGGATACAGAAAGAAAAAAGAAAATCATAATACAAATACTTACATGGGGGTTATACATACATAATGAAAATTTGACAAAAAAAGATGATAAATCCATTCAATCAAAAATAAACACAGAAGTAATAATTGTTTACATTTCTATCCCCCAGCTCTTCCTTTTCTTTAAGGGACATATAACACTTAACTCCTCCCTGATTGGGTTCTCTTTCCATTTCAAAACAGGCTTGCAAGCAACAAAAACTGAGAGAAAGAAAAAGAAGAGAAAGAGAGAGAAAAACATTAAATAAAATTAGTCCTGTCCTCAACCACTCCAAGCTCAATATACTTGGGGTAGTTCATTCCTTATTATGGCATTCATTACATAATCTGTAGATCTAAGTGGATAGATAATTCTTTTTTGCAGCTCATTTGGCTGTGAGTATATAAATATCTCCCATTTTTGGAAAAATCTTTCAATTTCCTTGTTTTTATCTTTTTCTATCATGCATTGTTCTATCGACATTTGTTTAAATAACTGATTGTTTACTTCAGCTATAGTAGGTAGCTTCCTTGAAATCCAGGTTTTCAACAATGAAAACCAGGCCACTCCAATAACCATTTCAATAAATTCTTTATTCTTAATCTTTTTTCTATCCATGGGGAATAAGAAGAATACCAGATCTCGATAAATTTTCATTTCTGATTTAAGAATCCTAGATAACCAGAAGCTCATTTTGTACCAGAATTGTCTAACTAGTGTACATTCCCAGAAATAGTGCACAATATCCGCCCCTCTGCTACCGCATTTAACACATTTATCTTGAGTTTTACTATTCCACCTTGCCATAGATGCGGGAGTAAGATATGTTTGATTTAGTATGTTAATATGAGCTTCTCTGAAATTCGTAGAGATAAAAATCTTATTGATTCTAGTAATACTATTTTGTATGTATTATTCATTACATTCTGTTGACCCCTTTAGAGGCCATTTCTTAACAATCAATTGTAGATTTAACTTGCCCTCCTGTCTTAATGATTCCTTATACCATTTTTTTATAGAAAAATTATCCATCTTACACAATTCTAGATTGTGTATGAGTGAGGGCCAACCCCAGTCTTTATTCTCAATATGTAACAATTTATTAGCCAGGTTCCTAGATTGTAAATAGGCAAAGAAATCTTTGCTGGGGACATCAAATTCACGCCTTAGCTCTTCAAATGTTTTAATCTGTGTTGTATCTGGCATAAATTTAATCATTTGACTAATATATAGTAATCCCTTTCTCTTCCACCTATGAAATACTGCAGATTGTAATGCTTTGGGAAACGAGGGGTATCCGGTTAATGTTAGAAAACTGGATACTGTATAATTGATTTTGAGTTTCTTACAGTATTGTTGCCATGCTTTTATAATACAGAAAAATGAGCTACTATTTTTAATCCTTTGTGGCATATCTTTTATTTGTGTATGTAATAGTGCTTTTAAAGTATATGGTTTAACAATCATATCTTCTAATACTTTATCTGTAAAATATTCTTTATCTGTCAGCCATTCAGCTGCTATCTTAATCAAACATGCCAAATTATAATTCAAAATGTTCGGGAGAGCATAGCCCCCATATTCTTTTGAGTATGATAATATTTTTAATGAGATTTTTCTCCTTTTCTTTCCCCAAAGAAAATTAATTATATTTTTATTAAAGAGTGAAATATCAACTTTTTTGAGTACAAGAGGTAGATTCTGCAATGTATAGAGGATTTTTGGGAAGATGATCATTTTAATTAGACTAATCTTTCCTGACAATGCTAGTGGTAGATGTTTCCATGCGTTAAGCTGATCATATATTTTCTGTAGAATTGGTATTATATTTAAATCATACCATAATTTTGGGTTCTTGCTCAAGATAATACCTAGATATGTAAATTGATCTACAACTTTGAATGGGCTTGTGATCGTATCCTTATGCTTGTTTAGCCATAGAAGTTCTGATTTATTAACATTGACTTCATATCCTGAAAATGCACTATATAATTCTATAATTTCCATTAGTTTTGGAATATTTTGTTTGCTATTTCTAAGAAAAATCAAAATGTCATCCGCATATAGTAAAAATTTTTCTTCTATATTCTTACATAGGACCCCCTGGAGCATTTGACGGATTTTAATCGCTAAGGGTTCAATAGATAGATTAAATAAAAAGGGAGATAAGGGGCAACCCTGCCTAGTACCTCTCTCCAATATTATTTCTGCAGATTCCTCCCCATTTACCGAGATTATAGATACCGGGTTCTTATAGATTGTCTTGATGAACTTCAAAAAAGATCCTGAGAAGCCAAATTTAGACAGAGTCGTGAAAAGGTGGTCCCATTGCACTGCATCAAAAGCTTTTTCAGCATCTAGAGCAATTATTGCTGCAACATAGTTCAATCTATGCAAATTTTCAGGTTGACTCATAATTTCTTTAAAATATTCAATAATGATACATGCATTCCTTATATTTACCACTGAGCTTCTACCACTCATAAAGCCCACCTGATTAGGATGTATAATATTTCCCATGACATTTTTTAGTCTTTCTGCGATTACAGTGGTCAATATCTTATAGTCTACATTAAGTAGGGAGATTGGCCTATATGAGTCCATCTTTTCAGGATCTCTTCCTTTTTTAAAAATCATAATTTTAACTGCTTTAGTAAAATTCATTGACATTACGCAATTCTCTATATAACAAAAATTGAATAAACTAGTCAAATGTGTAACAATTTCTTTATTTAATATTTTGTAAAATTCAGCTGGAATTTGGTCCGGTCCGGTCCGGGGGCTTTATTTAATTGAGTTTTATTTATTGTTCTCTCTACTTCCTCCTCTGTAATTGGTAGATTAAGTTTTTCAATTTCCTCTACTGACAGGTTGGGGACAGTGATAGTTTCCCAAAATAATTCCTTTCGGATATTATCTAGCTTGCATGCACTATAAAACTTTTGATAGGTTTGATAGAAAACCTCATTAATTTCTATTGAGTTATGTATGGGTGTATCAGTTACTCTTATTGTAGATATTATATTATTTTTCTTTTCAGACTTCACTAGTCTAGCTAAAAAGCTACCTGTTTTATTCCCAAATTTCATATATTTTGCTTTCTTTTTGATATCCTCTCTTGTCGTTTCTCGAAAAAAGAATAAGTCTCTCTCACGTTTTGCTTGAATGTACCTAGACCAATTATTCTTTGAGGCACAATGGAGATATCTATTAAACATATTAGTTAACTGATTAGTCAGTTGTTCCTCTCTCTCCCTTCTTTTTTCCTGAATATAGCCATAAAGCTTATTACTTCTCCCCTTAGTACAGCTTTAGCTGTTTCCCATAGAATTTCTAATCTATCTTCATATTCTCTATTTAAATTTAAAAAGATATGCCATTTTTCTTTTAGCATAGATACAAAAGATGCATTTTAAGCATGTATTTAGGGAAAAAAAAGAGTTTCTCTTATAGCTTCTAGAGTTTGTATCATCTAAAACTAATTCAAGTGTAATTGGGGCATGATCCGAAATTGCAAAATCCTTTATATCGGCTTTAGATTCCATTCTGAGAACTGAGTCAGATACCAAGAAGTAGTCAATTCTAGACAATGATGATAATGATTTGGATAAACAGGTAAAACCTTTAGCATCTGGATACTGTAAACGCCAAATGTCAGATAGTTTAAGTGTTTTTTTAAATGTATGTAGGGTTCTCATTTCCTTTGTTATTATATAGTCCTTCCTTCTACCTTTTACACTTTTCCTGTCTATTGGAAATTTGGGTGTTAAATTAAAATCTCCAGCTATTATTAAATTTGTCTCTACATAATTCAGCAGAAGGGCCTGTAATTTCCCCCAGAATTCCGTATCCAAGTTATTAGGTCCATAAACACTACATAGTGTGTAAATCTTTCCCCTAATTTCTAATTGCATTATAAGATAGCATGCATTATCATCTAATTTTACCTCTATAATCTTATAATCCAAACTTTTACTTAGCAAAATAACAACACCTTTCTTCCTCTCCTTACATGGCGTAGCGAATACCTCTTTTACCCAATTAACTTTTAACTTAGCTAGTTCTACTGTGGATAATCTAACCTCTTGCAAAAATGCAATATCTGTATTGAGTTTTTTGAGATGCTTTAGAATTGACTTCTTCTTAATTGGTGGCACAATTCCCCCGACATTCCATGAAGTAAAATGCACTAGTTGTTTTAAACCTGTGGCCATCTTATTAATCTAATATACAATCGAGGTTTAACCGCCTCATTTTTTCCCCCCTAACTTTAATAAACCTGTATATGTAGAGGGGATTGAGGACAGGACCAGGAGGAAAAGGGAAAAAAAGAAGAGAAAAGAAAAGGGGAAAAAAAAAAAAAAGGAAGGAAAAACAAAGAAATATAAGAAAGAAATAAAAATCATTTAGCACCATCTGGATATACTTTATTGTGAGCTTCATAACCTAGTTGCAAGATATTGTATAGCTTCTTCACTGGAAGGAAAGATTTAAAACCTTCCTTATCTCCTATCTTTAAAATCGCAGGGTAGATTACAAACGCTTGTACTCCTTTTTGGATAAACTGTGAGCACAGCTGGGACATTACTTTCCTTTTATTGGAAGTTTCCAGCGAAAAATCCTGGAAAATAAGGATCTTCCTATCCTCCAGTGTTAACGGTTCTGAAAGTTTTTTTATAGTGTTTTAGAATTTCTAGTTTATCTTTATAATTTAAAAATTTTGCTATTACAGGTCTGGAAAAGGATCTATTTGTGTGCTCTTCTGTTACCAGCTGTTTGTTTAAACCTATTCTGTGTACTCTTTCAATTATAATATCTGGGCCTTGATATTCCTAATTGCTTTGGAATATCTTTTGAAATTAATGCCTCTAGATCTGGGTTTGTAAATTTTTCTGGTATGTCTATGAATCTTAAATTGTTCCTTCTCAATCTATCTTCTGCTGAATCAACTCTCTCTTGTAGTTTTGTAATTTGCCCTGAAAGTTGCTTAATTATATTACTTTCAGTGTCCAGTTGATCCTCTAGATCAGAAATTCGGTTTTCTGCCTCACCTAGCCTCTGGTTAAATTGTTTTACTTCCTTTGAAATTGCTGAGAGATCTAGCCTTATTGTGTCAAATTGAGGCATCAATAGAGCTGTTATCTGATTTATTAACAGTTGTGTATCTATATTAGCATGCGTTACGGTTAGGCTTTCTGAGCTTTCTTGTATTTGTTCATTTACAGTTTTGTTCTTGTTTCTCTCTCTGCTTTTGGCTGCCATAGTGATTGGTGATTTATCTTTCAGGTTATGGACAAATCTGTCCATTTATCTTTAATCTGCTCCCTTGAAGTGAGGGTTATCAGTATAAGTGAAAAGAGGAAAGTGTAGTTTAATTAATACAAGTGAGACCGTGATGATAAAAAAAAAAAAAAAAAGGAAAGGTGAAAAAGTTCTAGGAGGGCGACAGGCGACCTCTAACAAGCGTGGGGGAAAAAAAAGTGTTAAATTTCAGTGACTATTAGTGATAAGTGTGTGTGGGGGAAAAAAAAAAAAGTGTACACACTACTGTGAAAAGGAGGGAGTCTTATACTTTGTGAATGTCATATACTGCTTGCAATGTTTTAATTGGCAGCACAACAGATTTGTTAGTATCTAGCCTTGGCTTTTTGCATTCTAGGCCTTTGCTTTCTTATGTGTGTATGGCCCAATCACACTCCTATAAAATATTAACTTAAAAAATCTACACCTATACACAAATAGCAAAGAGCGGTATATGTCAACCTTTGTATGGCTCTCCTTTCCTTCAACAATCTAAACAATCCTAGACTGAAGCAAAATATTAGCCCAAAATATTATATAGAACTTGTCTAACACACTCTATTAAGCCGCTATACTAAATTCACAGTGGAGGGAAAAAAAGAAAATTAATGAACAGCAATATTGCAGCTCTACTATATAGGCAAAACAGGATTATCTTGAAAAAACAAAGACCTTATGATAAATGGATTTATAGTAAAACAGATCTAAGACTTATTTTGCTTATTTAGAAGTAGAGAGATCACTTTAAAAAACAAGTTTAAACTTTTGGTTCTTTCTTATTATAGCCCCAATTTTTCAATTAGATCTATACACAGTTGACACTTGTATATTGGGCGTTATTTCAAAAATTCACCATAAATATCATCATAGGGATATAAATCTACATATAGTGTATAGATAGCAAGAGAATTTTACTGAAAGAGACTTTTTAAGCTAGAAAACATTATTTCAGAAGAATATTTGCAGATTTTCATAGCTGAAGCTATAAAAGTTTCTTGAACCCAAGCAATTAATATGTCTTCCTGAATTAGAGCAGTCCCAGAATCGGCTTTCCACTAGTTACTTGTCAAACTTAAATGAGATTTTTCTGAACATATACATCTAAGTCTTAAGACTTCCAATTTCCATGTCCACAGATTTTTAAATGACCATAGCAGGGAGCTTTTTCCTTCTTTAAGGAGGAGATTTTTTCAGCACTTATAAAGATTTTTATCCTTCTAATTTTTCAAGTAAAAGTTCTGAATAAATCCCACAGTTACACTTGAGAGAGTCTCTCCAAACAAGCACACACTCCAGTCCTGTGAACTTCTCCTGTAATCCTTTTAAATTATTTTAACTTTCTTTACTTGACTATTATACAAGTTATGCAAAGTTCTTCTGAGATTTAACAACCCCTTGCAAGATAGATGTAAAAAACAGGAGAGTAATGAAATGTTCACTGAAACATGAGTGTAAGCCTCTTCACTGGGACTTTTTGTAAAGACTTAGTGCTGTGCTGAAGTGCTAATACCTTTGAGACACTGAGAAGCACTGGGAGCATTTACATTTATTAGCATTTTTCAAGGCCTGCCAACACAGTAACCTGGCAAATTTCATCAAAAGTATGAGGAATTTGTTAGACTGCTTTTCTAGGGTGTGCAGCTTCCCTGTGGTCTTAACACCAACAATCGTCCATCAAGTTTTTATGCGTTTTATACCACCAGACTTATATGCAACTTTTAACCCTTACAGCCTTCTCTGTTTTTACGGCTAGCAGTGTTCACCTTATCCTTGGCAGCCTTATTCCATACCATATACCATGTTCCCCAATGCTTCTTTTACCACCACCACTGCACGTAGATTCTCAGCTCGTGTTATTCACCCAGACTTTAAGCTTTACACTTAACATGCCCACAATATAATCCAGAGAAAGAACACTTATCTTTATGATGCAGCGTTCGTGTGTTCGTCTCCAACGAATTTTTCCCAGATGTCACATTCAGAAGGTGCTGCTCCAGCTACAAAGCTTTCCTAAGCAAGTATGAGACTTGGCGGAGTATCGCTATACTCGTGTTCGTGAACCGCTTCCAGCATGTGCTTCTCTGCACCGGCACCCGATCTCTCTTGGTGCTCCTAGCTGGCTTGCGGCACACACGCCCGGCTCCGATAACAGGCAAGGGCTTGAAACTGGCGGGATAGCTTTTCCTCGGTCAGCGCGACTCTTTCGCGCTCTGCTGCCGTGCGTCCCGCCCACCGGAAGTCTCAATCACACTCTGAGTGATTCTATTATTGCTCCATACTCCAATCTCCCCACTGTCTCTCAGTAGCAACTCCCTGAAGGTAAAATTGGGTCTGAGAACCCCTCTCAACAAAGAATCTGGAGCACTTAAATTCTTAATCTTCTTCCTGGGATGCAAAGATAAGACTAACATACCATAGAGATACACTTTAATTTTTTTTTAATCTCTGTGCCGGAGTTGAATTCCCAGGAGTAATGGATTGTGGACTCTCACCTCCTTTATGAAAGAACCTAAGATTTAAAAAAGGTATATGGGAAAGTGAAGGCTCAGACATCTACAGTGGGTCTGCCCACTCCAGTATCCACCAGATAATACACAACAGACCTTATAGCGTTGCTTTTACTAGCGGGCTAGAGAAATGGTAAGCAACCTACAGAGAATGCCCCTTTTTCTTATATCTTATATAGTCAAAATAGAGTCAGAAACAGTAACAATAACATTTCAGATTCTGTCACTTGTAGCTGCTCATCCACAAACCTTTGATGCTGTGACCATATTGAATCTGCATCGAACCAGCATCGTTATCAGTCGCACAAGTTTGGTTAGTTAGAACACTGCAAAAGTAGTGCCAGAAAGAACATAACACACATATACTAAAAATATTTCATAGAATAATGCACAATACAATTTCACTCCTCTAAACTGTAATCAGAGAAAAGGACTGATGCATAGAAGCATTGTACCTAAAAGCCAGAAAATGCAGCTTAATGGATAGTAAAGTCCAAATTAACTTTCATGATTCAGATAGGGCATGTAACTCTAAACTTTCAAATTTACTTTGATCAAATTTGCTTTGTTCTCTTGGCATTCTTAGTTAAAAGCTAAAGCTAGGTAGGCTCATATGCTAATTTCTAAGCCCTTGAAGGCCGCCTCTCACCCGAACGCATTTGACAATTTTTCCACAGCTAGAGGGCGTTAGTTCATGTAATTCATATAAATAACATTGTGTTTATGCACGTGAAGTTATTTAAGAGTCAGCACTAATTGGCTGAAATGCAAGTCTGTCAAACGATGTGAGATAAGGATGCAGTCTGTAGAAGCTTAGATAAAAAGTAACAGTTACAGAGGTAAAAACAAAATTTATGCTTACCTGATAAATTTCTCTCTTTCCGGATATGTCCACGGTGTCCTCAATTACTGTAGGGAATATAACTCCTGGCCAGCAGGAGGCGGCAAAGAGCACCACAGCAAAGCTGTTAAGTACCCCTCCCCACAATCTCTTGTCATTCGACCGAAGGAAAATGGAGAAAAGTAGCAAAACAATGTAGAGGTGCCTGAAGTCTAGTATAAAAAAAACACAACTGTCTTTAAAGGGACAGTCAAGTCTAAAAAAAACTTTCACGATTTAAATAAGGAATGCAATTTTAAACAACTTTCCAAATTTACTTTTATCACCAATCTTGCTTTGTTCTCTTGGTATTCTAGTTGAAAGCTAAACCTAGGAGATTCATATGCTAATTTCTTAGACCTTAAGCCTCTAATCTGAATGCATTTTGACCACTAGAGGGTATTAGTTCATGTGTTTCATATAGATAACATTGAGCTCATGCACGTGAAGTTACCCTGGAGACAGCACTGACTGGCTAAAATGCAAGTCTGTCAAAATAACTGAAAAAAGGGGGCAGTTTGCAGAGGCATAGATGCAAGGTAATCACAGAGGTAAAAAGTGTATTTCTATAACATTGTTAGTTATGCTAAACTGGGTAATGGGTAATAAAGGGATTATCTTTCTTTTTAAACAACAAAAATTCTGGTGTTGACTGTCTCTTTAAAATACAGGGCGGGGCTGTGGACTCACCATATCCGGAAAGAAAGAAATTTATCAGGTAAGCATACATTTTGTTTTCTTTCCTAAGATATGGTGAGTCCATGTCGTCCTCAATTACTGTTGGGAATCAATACCCAAGCTAAAGGACACAGAGGGAAAAGACAGGTATACCTAAACGAAAGGCACCACTGTTTGAAGAACTTTTCTCCCAAAAGAAGCCTCAGCCGAAGCAAAAGTATCCAATTTATAAAATTTGGAAAAAGTATGCAAAAAGGACCAACTTGCAGCCTTACAAATCTGTTCCACAGAAGCTTTATTTTTGAAAGCCCAAGAAGAAGAAACAGCCCTAGTAGAGTGAGCTGTGATTCTCTCAGGAGGCTGCTGTCCAGCAGTCTCATACGCCAAGCGAATAATACTTCTCAACCAGTGAGAAAGAAGCAGCAGTAGCTTTCTGACCTTTACGCTTTCCAGAAAAACAAACAATGAAGAAGACTGGCAAAAATCCTTAGTCGCCTGCAAATAGAATTTAAGAGCATGTACAACATCCAGGTTGTGCAACAAACGTTCCTTATGAGTAGAAGGATTAGGACAGAGAGAAGGAATAACAATTTCCTGATTAATATTTCTATCCGAAACAACCTTAATACGAAGAACTGCCTTATCTGCATGGAAAATGAGATAAGGGGAATCACACTGCAGAGCTGAGAGTTCCGAGACTCTCCTCGCAGAAGAGATAGCAGTAAGAAACAAAACTTTCCAACATAACGTAATATCTATGGAATGCATTGGCTTTAAACGGAGCCTGCTGCAAAACTTTAAGAACAAGATTAAGACTCCAGGGTGGAGCAACAGACTTAAACACAGGCCTGATTCTGACCAATGCCTGACAAAAAGATTGCACATCTGGCACGTCTGCCAGACGCTTGTGCAGCAAAATAGATAGAGCAGAAATCTGACCCTTCAGAGTACTGACGGACAAACCCTTCTCCAGACCTTCCTGGAGAAAGGACAAAATCCTTGGAATCCTGATCCTACTCCAGGAGTAGCCTTTGGATTCACACACCAATAAAGATCAGAAAAAACACGCTTAGACAGAATTAAGCGGTCAATCTCCAAGCAGTCAGCTTCAGAGACGAGATTTGGGTGAAGGAAAGGACCCTGGATAAGGAGCTCCTTCCACAGAGGTAGTCTCCAAGGTGGGAGAGACGACATCTCCAGATCCTGCAAGGCCACGCAGGAGCTATTAGAATCACTGATGCCCTCTCCTGCTTGATACGAGCAATGACTTGTGGAAGGAGAGCAAATTTAGGAAACAGGTATGCCAACCTGAAGTTCCAAGGAACTGCAAGAGCATTTATCAGGACGCCCTGAGGACCCCTTAACCTTGACCCGTACCTTGGAAGTTTGGCATTCTGTTGAGACGCCATCAAATCCAACTCCAGTACCCCCCATTTTATAGTTAACCAGGAGAACACCCCAGATGGAGTTCCCACTCCCCGGGTAAAAGGTCTGTCTGCTCAGAAAATACGCTTCCCAGTTGTCCACTCCTGGAATGCGGATGGCAGATAGGCAGCAATTGTGAGCCTCCGCCCACTGAATGATCCAAGCTACCTCCTTCATGGCTAAGGAACTCTGAGTCTCTCCCTGGTGGTTGATGTAAGCCAATGAGGTTATGTTGTCTGAC
This sequence comes from Bombina bombina, assembly GCF_027579735.1. Lineage (NCBI taxonomy): Eukaryota > Metazoa > Chordata > Amphibia > Anura > Bombinatoridae > Bombina > Bombina bombina. Next base: position 1,184,294,753 of record NC_069500.1, read on the forward strand.
TGGAACCTCAAACTGGGCTAAAGCTAGTTGAGGCCAAGCCATCAAGGCATTGAACATCACTCTCAACTCCAAAATGTTTATGGGGAGAGCAGATTCCTCCTGAGACCAAAGTCCCTGCGCCTTCAACGAATCCCAGACTGCTCCCCAGCCCATCAGACTCCGAAAACATGTCCCCTGAGACAGATGTTCCTGAGACAGCCAACAAGCGAGAGAATCTCTTGACAACTGATCTAGCACTATCTAATGAGACAAATCTGCACAATCACCGTTCCATTGCTTGAGCATGCATAATTGCAGAGCTCTCAAGTGAAATAGAGCAAAAGGGATGATGTCCATGGAAGCAACCATCAGACCAATTGCCTCCATACATTGGTCACTGATGGCTGAACAGCAGACTGTAGAGACAGGCAAGAGGAAAGAACCTTGTTTTTTCTGACCTCCGTCAGAAATATCTTCATTAAATGGGAATCTATAATGGTCCCTAAGAAAACCACCATTATAGCTGGAACAAGGAAGCTCTTTCCCAAATTTACATTCCATCCGTGGGAACAAGGAAAAGACAACAGATCTTTGTGTGAGATTTTGCTAGTTGAAAAGATGGCGCCTGAACCAGAATGTTGTCCAGATAAGGCACCACAGCAATTCCCAGAGACCGAATTACTGCCAAAAGAGCCCCCAGAACCTTTGAGAAAATTCTGGGAGCTGTGGCAAGGCCAAATGGAAGGGCCACAAACTTAAAGTGAGTGTTCAGAAAGGCAAACCTCAAAAGTTTGCGATGATCCCTGTGAATAGGAACATGAAGATACGCATCCTTCAGGTCTATGGTCGTCATGAACTGACCCTCTTGTACTAAAGGAAGAATAGAGCGTATAGTCTCCATGTTGAAGGAACGGTACTCTGAGAAACTTGTTTAGACACTTTAAGTCTAGATTGGAGTAGAACCCCAGACCCTGTTCCTAAACTGGAACAATCACTCCTAGATAGGAAAGGTCCTGTACACATTTCAAGAACGCCTCTTTTTATTTGGTATGCAGATAATCTTGAATGGTGGAACCTGCCCCTAGGGGGTAAGGTCTTGATTTCTAACTTGTAACCCTGGGATACTATATCCATGGCCCAAGGATCCGGGACATCTCGTATCCATGCTAGAGAAAACCGAGAAAGTCTGCCCCGCCCCCACTTGATCCGATCCCGGATTAGGGGCAACCCCTTCATGCTGACAGACTCAGCTGCGGGTTTCTTAGACTGCTTCCCCTTGTTCTAAGACTGACTGGGTTTCCAAGAAGGTTTGGACTGATCCTGCTTGGCAGAGGAGGGGGAAGACTTACCTCTGACGTTACGGAATGAAAATTACTCGGACGTCCTTTCGGTCTATTTTTCTTATCTTGTTGCAGAAAATAACCTTTACCACCGGTGATATCGGAAATAATGTCTGCTAAACCAAGTCCAAACAAGGTCTTACCCTTGTAAGGAATCGCCAAAAGTTTAGACTTGGATGAAAAATCCGCTGACCAAGATTTCAGCCATAATGCAAAACATGCCAATACAGCAAAACCAGATATGTTGGCTCTTATTACTGACGCTTCTTTGCAAGTCATTAAGTTAGAAGAATTGGCTAACTTAGGAGCCTTAATTCTGTCCTGGATCTGCTCCAAGGGAGTCTTAGCCTGGAGAGACAAGGCATCAAACCAATAAGCTCCAGCGCTTGTCACGGTAACAATACACACTGCAGGTTGCCATTGGAGACCTTGGTGAACATACATCTTTTTAAGTAAGCCTCCAGCTTCTTATCCATTGGATCCTTGAAGAAACAATTATCCTCAATAGGAATAGTGGTAATTTTTGCCAGAGTAGAAACTGCACCTTCTAACTTGGGTACCGTCTGCCACGACTCCTTAATGGAGTCTGCCACCGGAAATATTTTCTTAAAAACCGGAGATGTGGAAAAAGGAACCCCAGGCCTCTCCCATTCCCATGCTATCTGGTCTGGTACCGGAAACACCTCCACAGAGGAAGGAACGTCAAAATATCTAATTTACTAGCGCCTAGATTTAGAGTTCTGCGGCCAAAGGGTGCGTTAGCTACGCATGCTTTTTTCTGGCCGCACCTTTTAAATACCGCTGGTATTGAGAGTTCACAGAATGGCTGCGTTAGGCTCCAAAAAAGGAGCGTATAGCATATTTAACGCAACTTCACCTCTCGATACCAGAGCGGTGCTTACGGACGCGGCCAGCTTCAAAAACGTGCTCGTGCACGATTCCCCCATAGAAAACAATGGCGTGTTTGAGCTGAAAAAAAACCTAACACCTGCAAAAAAGCCGCGTTCAGCTCCTAACGCAGCCCTATTGTTTGCTATGGGGAAACACTTCCTTCGTCTGCACCTAACACTCTAACATGTACCCCGAGTCTAAACACCCCTAACCTTACACTTATTAACCCCTATTCTGCCGCCCCCGCTATCGCTGACCCCTGCATATTATTATTAACCCCTAATCTGCCGCTCCGTAAACCGCCGCTACTTACATTATCCCTATGTACCCCTAATCTGCTGTCCCTAACACCGCCGACCCCTATATTATATTTATTAACCCCTAATCTGCCCCCACAACGTCGCCTCCACCTGCCTACACTTATTAACCCCTAATCTGCCGAGCGGACCGCACCGCTATTATAATAACGTTATTAACCCCTAATCCGCCTCACTAACCCTATAATAAATAGTATTAACCCCTAATCTGCCCTCCCTAACATCGCCGACACCTAACTTCAATTATTAACCCCTAATCTGCCGACTGGAGCTCACCGCTATTCTAATAAATGTATTAACCCCTAAAGCTAAGTCTAACCCTAACACTAACACCCCCCTAAGTTAAATATAATTTTATTCTAACGAAATAAATTAACTCTTATTAAATAAATGATTCCTATTTAAAGCTAAATACTTACCTGTAAAATAAATCCTAATATAGCTACAATATAAATTATAATTATATTATAGCTATTTTAGGATTTATATTTATTTTACAGGTAACTTTGTATTTATTTTAACCAGGTACAATAGCTATTAAATAGTTAAGAACTATTTAATAGCTAAAATAGTTAAAATAATTACAAAATTACCTGTAAAATAAATCCTAACCTAAGTTACAATTAAACCTAACACTACACTATCAATAAATTAATTAAAATACCTACAATTACCTACAATTAAACCTAACACTACACTATCAATACATTAATTAAATACAATATCTACAAATAAATACAATGAAATAAACTAACTAAAGTACAAAAAATAAAAAAGAACTAAGTTACAAAAAATAAAAAAATATTTACAAACATCAGAAAAATATTACAACAATTTTAAACTAATTACACCTACTCTAAGCCCCCTAATAAAATAAAGACCCCCAAAATAAAAAAATGCCCTACCCTATTCTAAATTACAAAAGTTCAAAGCTCTTTTACCTTACCAGCCCTGAACAGGGCCCTTTGCGGGTCATGCCCCAAAGAATTCAGCTCTTTTGCCTGTAAAAAAACCCCACATACAATACCCCCCCCCAACATTACAACCCACCACCCACATACCCCTAATCTAACCCAAACCCCCCTTAAACAAAGCTAACACTAAGCCCCTGAAGATCTTCCTACCTTATCTTGACCATACCAGGTTCACAGATCGATCCAGAAGAGCTCCTCCGATGTCTTGATCCAAGCCCAAGCGGGGGGCTGAAAATGTCCATGATCCGGCTGAAGTCTTCATCCAAGCGGGAGCTGAAGAGGTCCATGATCTGGCTGAAGTCTTCTATCAACGGCATCTTCAATCTTCTTTCTTCCGGATCCATGTTCATCCCGCCGACGCGGAACATCCATCTTCACCGACGACTTCCCAACGAATGACGGTTCCTTTAAGGGACGTCATCCAAGATAGTGTCCCTCGAATTCCGATTGGCTGATAGGATTCTTGATAAAGGCCCAGAGAAGGCCGAAACGCGTAGACAACAATGGTAAGCCTTATTTCATTTGAGGAATATATTGTGATTATTCTACACATTGTTTTTATCTTTCTTTCCACAGGTTTTATACATATTTTTTCCCCCTGATTTTTTAATATTTTTATTTTATTTTTGGAATTGTCTGCACTGTGTCATTCAGTGTGCTCTTACCTTCACCACCACAGCCACTCCAGGCTGGCCACATCTACACTAACATTCTACATTTTTTCTATCCCTTTCTTTTGGAAGCACACCAAGGAGGAGTATCACATTGGATTTATTTTGGATCAAGGTATAAATTTTTGAAAATTTTGGAAATTTTCTCACATACTGACTACCTCTTGCACTGACTTTTTAAGGACACATTTTTTCACTTTGGACATTTTGATACTTGATTTTTTGAATTTTTTTATCTTTTGAAAGATTTTTTCACTGTTTATATTGCAACCTTTGATGTAATCACCCCAGTTTTAGCTCACTTGGAGTATTACCCCAAGTCACTGTGTAGCACTACTGTTTATATTTTATTGTATACTGTTATTTTCGACTATTAATATCTTTTATTGTATAGCGTGGATCCATGCTTTTTAGCCTTGTATTTCAACTACATTTTTAACATTACATGATGAGCTGTATTAAACATTTTTAACACTTTAAACCTTAGCCATTTATTGGCGCCTGGGATTTACCTTCATATTTACTATTTCTCCAGGTGATAACTAGGTATCACCCCCCTAGGCTGATAAGGTTCTAGTAGGCGCTGGGATATTTTCATATTGTTTACCGCTGATAGGATTCTATCAGCCAATCGGAATTAAGGTAGGAAAATTCTGATTGGTTGATGGAATCAGCCAATCAGAATCAAGTTCAATCCGATTGGCTGATTCAATCAGCCAATCGGATTGAACTTGATTCTGATTGGCTGATTCCATCAGCCAATCAGAATTTTCCTACCTTAATTCCGATTGGCTGATAGAATCCTATCAGCCAATCGGAATTCGAGGTACGCCATCTTGGATGACGTCCCTTAAAGGAACCGTCATTCGTCGGGAAGTCGTCGGAAGAAGAAGATGGGTCCGCGGTGGAGGTCTTCAAGATGGAGCCGGTCCTTATCGGATGAAGATAGAAGATGCCGCTTGGATCAAGATGGTTGCCGGTCCGGATCGCCTCTTCTTCCCGGATAGGATGAAGACTTTGGAGCCTCTTCTGGACCTCTTCAGCCGCCAGATGATGGATGTCTAGCCCCCGCTTGGATGAAGATTTTGGAGCCAGGACGGATCGGTGTGATACCCGGCGAGGTGAAGACAAGGTAGGAAGATCTTCAGGGGCTTAGTGTTAGGTTTATTTAAGGGGGGTTTGGGTTAGATTAGGGGTATGTGGGTGGTGGGTTGTAATGTTGGCGGGGGGGGAATTGTATGTTTTTTTTTACAGGCAAAAGAGCAGAATTCTTTGGGGCATGCCCCGCAAAGGGCCCTGTTCAGGGCTGGTAAGGTAAAAGAGCTTTGAACTTTTGTAATTTAGAATAGGGTAGGGCATTTTTTTATTTTGGGGGGCTTTGTTATTTTATTAGGGGGCTTAGAGTAGGTGTAATTAGTTTAAAATTGTTGTAATTTTTTTCTAATGTTTGTAAATATTTTTTTATTTTTTGTAACTTAGTTCTTTTTTATTTTTTGTACTTTAGTTAGTTTATTTCATTGTAGTTATTTGTAGGAATTGTATTTAATTTATTTATTGCTAGTGTAGTGTTAGGTTTAATTGTAGAGAATTGTAGGTAGTTTAATTAATTTATTGATAGTGTAGTGTTAGGTTTAATTGTAGATAATTGTAGGTAGTTTAATTAATTTATTGATAGTGTAGTGTTAGGTTTAATTGTAACTTAGGTTAGGATTTATTTTACAGGTAATTTTGTAATTATTTTAACTATTTTAGCTATTAAATAGTTCTTAACTATTTAATAGCTATTGTACCTGGTTAAAATAAATACAAAGTTACCTGTAAAATAAATATAAATCCTAAAATAGCTATAATATAATTATAATTTATGTTGTAGCTATATTAGGGTTTATTTTACAGGTAAGTATTTAGATTTAAATAGGAATAATTTATTTAATAAGAGTTAATTTATTTCGTTAGAATAAAATTATATTTAACTTAGGGGGGTGTTAGTGTTAGGGTTAAAATTAGCTTTAGGGGTTAAAAAATTTATTAGAGTAGCGGTGAGCTCCGATCGGCAGATTAGGGGTTAATACTTGAAGTTAGGTGTCGGCGATGTTAGGGAGGGCAGATTAGGGGTTAATACTATTTATTATAGGGTTATTGAGGCGGGAGTGAGGCGGATTAGGGGTTAATAACTTTATTATAGTAGTGGTGCGGTCCGCTCGGCAGATTAGGGGTTAATAAGTGTAGGCAGGTGGAGGCGACGTTGAGGGGGGCAGATTAGGGGCTAATAAATATAATATAGGGGTCGGCTGTGTTAGGGGCAGCAGATTAGGGGTACATAGGGATAACGTAGTTGGCGGCAGTGTACGGAGCGGAAGATTAGGGGTTAAAAAATTTTTATAGAGTGGCGGCGATGTGGCGGGGCTTCGGTTTAGGGGTGTATAGGTAGTTTATGGGTGTTAGTGTACTTTAGAGCACAGTAGTTAAGAGCTTTATAAACCGGCGTTAGCCCAGAAAGCTCTTAACTACTGACTTTTTTCTGCGGCTGGAGTTTTGTCGTTAGATTTCTAACGCTCACTTCAGACACGACTCTAAATACCGGAGTTGGAAAGATCCCATTGAAAAAGATAGGATACGCAATTGACGTAAGGGGATCTGCGGTATGGAAAAGTCGCGGCTGGAAAGTGAGCGTTAGACCCTTTCCTGACTGACTCCAAATACCGGTGGTAGCCTAAAACCAGCGTTAGGAGCCTCTAACGCTGGTTTTGACGGCTACCGCCAAACTCTAAATCTAGGCCTAGATTTTTTTAGGGTTGACAATGACAGTAACATCGGAGTCAAGGGTAGCCAAAACCTCCTTTAATAAAACACGAAGGTGTTCAAGCTTAAAAGATACCACTCTAGCATCAGAAGGAATTATACTATTCAAATCTGAGATTTCACCCTCAGAGGCTACCGATGTATCTTCCTCTTCAGACTTGTGAGAAAGATCAACCTGGTTAGCAGCTGTAGTCAGATCAGAAACCTTACTATCGGATTCCCTAAATTTCCTCTTGCGTCTTCCCTGTAGGATGGTAATAGCAGCTAATGCTTCAGATACCACAGAGGATACCTGAGCAGCAATTTCTGAATGCAAGTAGACTCCTCCAGGAGATTGTGAGGAACCGCAGGGCACTGCATGTGAGGTTGTTAAAGCTTGGGATGTCTGAGGAGGAAGCTGCGGAATTGCCTGAACAGCATCAACCTTCGGGAGTGGTGGCTCAGGAACAAAAATTCTATCTTTATACATCAAAGTTCTTTCAATGCAAGAACTACAAAAGGACAAAGGAGGTTCAACATGGTTTTCTGAACAAAGCTTGCAGTTAACAGATGGCACAAGCTCCAGGTCCATTTTGCAAATAAAATTAACAATACAGCAATATAGAATTTTTTTTTATTTTTTTAAAAATTTTAACCTTCAGTACTGTCTCTTTACGAAGATCCGTACTAAAAGAAACTAATGACTAACAGTTAGCTTGCAATAAAAACCCCCAACAAAGTCCGTTAAATTAGCAAAAAAAAAATGACTAGCCACAGAAATTCAGAAACCTCTACACCTCAGCTCTATTACTGATGTGCCTACCTGCCTCCTCTGCACTTTGGACAATTATAGCGCTTGAGATAGATTCCGGAAGGTTAACTACAGAGACCGGAAAGAAGTCTGCTATAAGCTGCGCAACATTGTAAAAGTGCTTGCTTTCAAGAAAAAAAAAAAAAACGCCACAGCAAACAGTTCCGCCTCTTCTCTTACGTCAGAGGCGGTCCTGGCCGCCATTAGGAATTTAACGATAAAAATCGAAAACTTTCCCTACGAGTACCCCAAAGCACCCATCCGTTATCAAAATGAACTTGTATGCAATAATAAAACCATACTGAGCCACCAGTGATCCACTCACTCCCTATTACAACTCACAGTGCCTGCTCCCTGCAGTTATGAGTCCTAATTATCCAGGACTGTAACCCCAAACATAAAGTGCAGAATTTTCTCTGTTTTTTAGTGCCAGTGATTTAAGCAAAAAAATGGCACTTACCTGCATCTCTGGCTGTCCGGCAGGAGGACAGCTCACCTGGCATGAAAGGAAGCCACTCCTTACAGAGACCTGTGAAAACAAGAAAGGTAAACCTACTCTGGAAATCTATATAAGGGCAGCAATCTTAAGAAAATGCAGTGAGGCCCCCTCACAAGTTCCTAACTGCTTAAAAGCTACCACTGTCCTACTGAAGAGACTAACGTGGAGTATAGCTAAACCTAGTCTTGAAATGAAAGATCAGAGCAAACCTAATCTGGCTTTCAAAATAAAAAAAAATCTTGAAGAAAATTTTAAGACACCATACTTCACCTCCTCCTAGCGCCGAATGCAAAGAGAATGACTGGGGATTGTGGGGAGGGGAGTGGTACTTAACAGATTTACTATGGTGCACTTTGCCTCCTCCTGCTGGCCAGGAGTGATATTCCTAACAGTAATCAAGGATGCCTTGCACTCACCATATCTTAGGAAAGAAAAGTATATTTCTATAACAGTGTTGGCTTTGCAAAACTGGGGAATGGTAAATAAAAGGGAGTATCTATCTTTTAAAACTATAACATTTTTGGTGTTTACTATCCCTTTAAATGAACAAGTAGAGTCTATATCCACTAAACTGAGGACAGGAACTAAAATAAAACAGAGTTCAAGGGGTACTAAACCTTTTTGACAGGCTAAGGAAAATTAACCCCTTAGCATCTCAATCATGAGGTTTTCATGACATGAATGTTTTATCTGAATCATGAAAGAAACATTTTGTTTAACATGTCCCTTTAATGCTGGAGCAGGCCATACTGACTCAATTGACATTGATTTTTCTTGTGTTGGACTTTCACTTGTGTTGGACTTTAACCACAATTTTTATGGGACAACATTCCCCAATCTGAATCCTTGTTTGGTCTCTTTATAATTGTAATTGTTGTTTATCCATTATTTATTCATCATTTATGGTCTAACATTTATACATTGTCAATGATATATATTGTCCAAGATACATTTACATCACTTATTTTATTCTTTTATTACTTTTTCAATTCATCACTGTATCCTATTTTAAACTTATTCGCTTGTTATAAATTAGATTCTTTTTAATCATCCCACTTAAGAGCGTCTTACATCCTCATTTACTACAAATACCTCTGCCTTTGGCGCTGTATACTATACATCACCTGAATCATTTATATTTAGACCAGCTAGGAGGTCTTTGTATACCAGCTTGAGGTATATCCTTGGCGCTCGATCTGAATAATTTTTTACCTAACACTTAGTTGTAATGAGCATATGGAATCCAATAGCTTTATTGCTGTGAATTGTTGCTCCTATCATTATACAAATAATAGGGACTGTCACTATACAGCCTACAGAATAAATATATATAGGACAACAAATTGTTTAAAGATCACTACAGTATAAGTACTTGGATATATAATATAATAGTATCACTAAGTAACGTGGTATCCAACAGTATGAGTATTTGCATCAATAATAGTATCACTGAGTAACGTGGTATCCAACTAAATGCTATAATTGAGAATTGACTATATAGTCAAGTGATTGTGGGTACTACCTCATAATGCGCTATGGCAAAGGTAAAGAGGTAATGGAACTATAATATCTGAATATGCTCATTACAACTAAGTAACAGCCACATTATTTACTAAGGAGATAATCTCCCAAATTTTTCTAAACAGGGTCCCTGAGGTATTTTATTTATATTCAAGTTGGTATGAACACAACAGAAAGGTGATTTACATTAACAACCAATAGGTATCGAATATAATTTGGTCTTACTGTGCGCACCAAACATATTCTGTTTAATATATATTCCAATTATTTTGAGACATCATATATAAAAATACAAATTACACTCAAGACTCTGGGTGAATTCACTAATATATATCTGACTTTTACACAATATAATTTAGCTTCGCCTGTTATTATTGCAGACGAATTGACAACTACTAGCTCTCTAGGGTTTTTAAGTGTGCCCATTTTGTAATATTATCTATTAAAATTTAACGTTTTAAAGTGGGATTTTTTTTTTACACATACACCACGCTATACCTATAAATACCATTGTGGGTTTGAGTGCTACCAATGTGTACACTTTTTTTGCAACTATCTTTGGTTGTATATGTAAATAAGAACTAACATGGGGTCATAAAAGAGAGGGGTGGATATTTCCATAGCCCCTCTAACAAAGAAGGTTGGGTCAAGCAACTTGATCTCTTGGAAACATGTAAAAGAATTTTGTGTTTAACAATTCAAGTGTTCATTCTACTTGGGAGGCTGCTGCAGCCTGAGTGAATCTTTCTGACCCATCTCCCTGGGTCACATACCAAACCTAGTAAAGTGTAAGGTTTCTGTTATTTCTTCTTTTTATTTTAAAAACTGTTTGCTTGTGTATAACATCTTTGTTAACATCTTTTTATTAATAATGCATTGTGCTAATTTTTCGCGTAATAAATCATTCAATTATTAAGCTTTGGCCTTTGTCTAATATTTGAACCATGTTACTGAAAGAGAATGGTAGTATTAGTACTGTGATTTTAGGTTATTTTTTGCTAAAAATTGTATTCTGAGAATTAATGTGTAAGTATGGGTTTTTCCTTAGGATTTCCCCTTTAATAAATCGTGAGTGGTGGCAGCTTATTAGTTTGAGTGGCAGTAAAGGGGAGTTTTGGGGATTTTTTTTTCTAAGTCTAGTACAGACTAGAGAGTGTTAACCCTTGCACCCACTGAACTAAGTCAAAGGCTTGCCTGGAGTGGCTATACTGTGACAGATTAGTGAAAGTAGAAAACGTCTGTTAACCCTTTCTGTGCCAAACAAGTGACTGGCGCAGGGTTGGTTAACCTTGGTAGTCACAATACAATTTCACACACATTTCCAAATTACTTCTATTATCAACTTTGCTTCATTCTCTTGGTATCCTTTGTTGAATGAGCAGCAATGCACTACTTGGAGCTAGCAGAACACTTTGGGTGAGCCAGTGACAAGAGGCATCTATGTGCAGCCACCAATCTGCAGCTAGCTTCTAGTAGTGCATTGCTGCTCCTGAGCCTACATAGGGTAAGCTTTTCAACAAATAAGAGAATGAAGAAAATTAGACAGATGTTAATTTGGAAAGTTGTTTCACGATTCAGATAGAAAATGGAAATTTGTGAAACCGTGGATTTACCAGTGGATCAAATAAAGAGGGACTTCCAGTCATGAAGTATAAAATACTTCATGCTGAAAGTTCCTTTATTTGTCTAAAGCGTTCACCGCACTGAGCTCCTCAAGCAGCCCACGGCAGAATGCTATTTTGCTGTGAGGTGACGCTTCGACCTCATAGCCAAAAACTGTGCGGGCCAGCTGGCACCATGTTGGATAACTCGCACCCTATTGGCTTAGATTACCTCACAGCAAAACCGTGTTCTGCCGTGGGCTGCTTGAGGCGCTTAGCGCAGTGAACACTTCAGACAAATAAAGGAACTTTCAGCATTAAGTATTTTATACTTCATGACTGAAAGTCCCCTTTATTTGTTCCACTGGTAAATCCTAGCGTTTCACAAATGCTAGGATTTACTATCACTTTAGCTATCTATTTAGCCATTATAATACAGACGAAGACTGTTGGGTCATTCATATCTATATTCTTAAAGGACCATTAAATACAGCAGAATTGTATAATCAACAAATTAAAATGAAACTTTAGAATTGACTTTAGTGTTCCTTAAAATTGAATTCCAAATCAGACAGACACACAGACTAAAAACACAGTCAATTCAAATGAAAATTGATTTATTTTGGTTTCCTTCATGTTTTTGGAAGTAGAGAAGGGAACTTTTTTGGTTTGTACAAGATCCACGCTTTAGGCAAACTTTGAAGTTACCACACAATTTGGATAAAAAGGTCATGCTGCATTTTGTGCAATAATATAAATGATAATTACCCTAGGCTGCAGTGCATCATAATTACATAGTGCAAACAGTTTTGTGCTTGATTTTAACTAATTCCTCCCTTGTGGCTTTCAGTTCTAACAAATACTTGTACTAGGGCAATTTAACATAGAATACAAATATAACAAACAGTGGTGCTAAAAATGTCCCTTTTGCCACAAAAACAGAATTTATGTTTACCTGATAAATTTCTTTCTCCAACGGTGTGTCCGGTCCACGGCGTCATCCTTACTTGTGGGATATTCTCTTCCCCAACAGGAAATGGCAAAGAGCCCAGCAAAGCTGGTCACATGATCCCTCCTAGGCTCCGCCTACCCCAGTCATTCGACCGACGTTAAGGAGGAATATTTGCATAGGAGAAACCATATGGTACCGTGGTGACTGTAGTTAAAGAAAATAAAATATCAGACCTGATTAAAAAAACCAGGGCGGGCCGTGGACCGGACACACCGTTGGAGAAAGAAATTTATCAGGTAAACATAAATTCTGTTTTCTCCAACATAGGTGTGTCCGGTCCACGGCGTCATCCTTACTTGTGGGAACCAATACCAAAGCTTTAGGACACGGATGAAGGGAGGGAGCAAATCAGGTCACCTAAATGGAAGGCACCACGGCTTGCAAAACCTTTCTCCCAAAAATAGCCTCAGAAGAAGCAAAAGTATCAAACTTGTAAAATTTGGTAAAAGTGTGCAGTGAAGACCAAGTCGCTGCCCTACATATCTGATCAACAGAAGCCTCGTTCTTGAAGGCCCATGTGGAAGCCACAGCCCTAGTGGAATGAGCTGTGATTCTTTCGGGAGGCTGCCGTCCGGCAGTCTCGTAAGCCAATCTGATGATGCTTTTAATCCAAAAAGAGAGAGAGGTAGAAGTTGCTTTTTGACCTCTCCTTTTACCTGAATAAACAACAAACAAGGAAGATGTTTGTCTAAAATCCTTTGTAGCATCTAAATAGAATTTTAGAGCGCGAACAACATCCAAATTGTGCAACAAACGTTCCTTCTTTGAAACTGGTTTTGGACACAGAGAAGGTACGATAATCTCCTGGTTAATGTTTTTGTTAGAAACAACTTTTGGAAGAAAACCAGGTTTAGTACGTAAAACCACCTTATCTGCATGGAACACCAGATAAGGAGGAGAACACTGCAGAGCAGATAATTCTGAGACTCTTCTCGCAGAAGAAATCGCAACTAAAAACAAAACTTTCCAAGATAATAACTTAATATCAACGGAATGTAAGGGTTCAAACGGAACCCCCTGAAGAACTGAAAGAACTAAATTGAGACTCCAAGGAGGAGTCAAAGGTTTGTAAACAGGTTTGATTCTAACCAGAGCCTGAACAAAGGCTTGAACATCTGGCACAGCTGCCAGCTTTTTGTGAAGTAATACCGACAAGGCAGAAATCTGTCCCTTCAGGGAACTTGCAGATAATCCTTTTTCCAATCCTTCTTGAAGGAAGGATAGAATCCTAGGAATCTTAACCTTGTCCCAAGGGAATCCTTTAGATTCACACCAACAGATATATTTTTTCCAAATTTTGTGGTAAATATTTCTAGTCACAGGCTTTCTGGCCTGAACAAGAGTATCGATCACAGAATCTGAGAATCCTCGCTTCGATAAAATCAAGCGTTCAATCTCCAAGCAGTCAGCTGGAGTGAAACCAGATTCGGATGTTCGAACGGACCCTGAACAAGAAGGTCTCGTCTCAAAGGTAGCTTCCAAGGTGGAGCCGATGACATATTCACCAGATCTGCATACCAAGTCCTGCGTGGCCACGCAGGAGCTATCAAGATCACCGACGCCCTCTCCTGCTTGATCCTGGCTATCAGCCTGGGGATGAGAGGAAATGGCGGGAACACATAAGCTAGATTGAAGGTCCAAGGTGCTACTAGTGCATCCACTAGAGCCGCCTTGGGATCCCTGGATCTGGCCCCGTAGCAAGGAACTTTGAAGTTCTGACGAGAGGCCATCAGATCCATGTCTGGAATGCCCCACAGGTGAGTGACTTGGGCAAAGATTTCCGGATGGAGTTCCCACTCCCCCGGATGCAATGTCTGACGACTCAGAAAATCCGCTTCCCAATTTTCCCTGGTATGTGGATAGCAGACAGGTGGCAGGAGTGAGACTCCGCCCAAAGAATAATTTTGGTTACTTCTTCCATCGCTAGGGAACTCCTTGTTCCCCCCTGATGGTTGATGTACGCAACAGTCGTCATGTTGTCTGATTGAAACCGTATGAACCTGGTCCTCGCAAGCTGGGGCCAGGCCTGGAGAGCATTGAATATCGCTCTCAGTTCCAGAATATTTATCGGTAGAAGAGATTCTTCCCGAGACCAAAGACCCTGAGCTTTCAGGGATCCCCAGACCGCGCCCCAGCCTATCAGACTGGCGTCGGTCGTGACAATGACCCACTCTGGTCTGTGGAACATCATCCCTTGAGACAGATTGTCCAGGGACAGCCACCAACGGAGTGAGTCTCTGGTCCTCTGATTTACTTGTATCTTCGGAGACAAGTCTGTATAGTCCCCATTCCACTGACTGAGCATGCACAGTTGTAATGGTCTTAGATGAATGCGCGCAAAAGGAACTATGTCCATCGCCGCCACCATCAACCCGATCACTTCCATGCACTGAGCTATGGAAGGAAGAGGAACGGAATGAAGTATCCGACAAGAGTCCAGAAGCTTTGTTTTTCTGGCCTCTGTTAGAAAGATCCTCATTTCTAAGGAGTCTATAATTGTTCCCAAGAAGGGAACCCTTGTTGACGGGGATAGAGAACTCTTTTCCACGTTCACTTTCCAGCCGTGAGATCTGAGAAAGGCCAGGACAATGTCCGTGTGAGCCTTTGCTTGAGGAAGGGACGACGCTTGAATCAGAATGTCGTCCAGGTAAGGTACTACTGCAATGCCCCTTGGTCTTAGCACCGCTAGAAGGGACCCTAGTACCTTTGTGAAAATCCTTGGAGCAGTGGCTAATCCGAAAGGAAGCGCCACGAACTGGTAATGTTTGTCCAGGAATGCAAACCTTAGGAACCGATGATGTTCCTTGTGGATAGGAATATGTAGATACGCATCCTTTAAATCCACCGTGGTCATGAATTGACCTTCCTGGATGGAAGGAAGGATAGTTCGAATGGTTTCCATCTTGAACGATGGGACCTTGAGAAATTTGTTTAAGATCTTGAGATCTAGGATTGGTCTGAACGTTCCCTCTTTTTTGGGAACTATGAACAGATTGGAGTAGAACCCCATCCCTTGTTCTCTTAATGGAACCGGATGAATCACTCCCATTTTTAACAGGTCTTCTACACAATGTAAGAACGCCTGTCTTTTTATGTGGTCTGAAGACAACTGCGACCTGTGGAACCTCCCCCTTGGGGGAAGTCCCTTGAATTCCAGAAGATAACCCTGGGAGACTATTTCTAGCGCCCAAGGATCCAGAACATCTCTTGCCCAAGCCTGAGCGAAGAGAGAGAGTCTGCCCCCCACCAGATCCGGTCCCGGATCGGGGGCCAATATTTCATGCTGTCTTGGTAGCAGTGGCAGGTTTCTTGGCCTGCTTTCCCTTGTTCCAGCCTTGCATTGGTCTCCAAGCTGGCTTGGCCTGAGCAGTATTACCCTCTTGCTTAGAGGACGTAGCACCTTGGGCTGGTCCGTTTTTACGAAAGGGACGAAAATTAGGTCTATTTTTTGCCTTGAAAGGCCGATCCTGAGGAAGGGCGTGGCCCTTACCCCCAGTGATATCAGAGATAATCTCTTTCAAGTCAGGACCAAACAACGTTTTCCCCTTGAAAGGAATGTTTAGTAGCTTGTTCTTGGAAGACGCATCAGCCGACCAAGATTTCAACCAAAGCGCTCTGCGCGCCACAATAGCAAACCCAGAGTTCTTAGCCGCTAACTTAGCCAATTGCAAAGAGGCGTCTAGAGTGAAAGAATTAGCCAATTTGAGAGCATTGATTCTG
Source organism: Bombina bombina (assembly GCF_027579735.1). Classification (NCBI taxonomy): domain Eukaryota; kingdom Metazoa; phylum Chordata; class Amphibia; order Anura; family Bombinatoridae; genus Bombina; species Bombina bombina. The sequence goes on from NC_069500.1 coordinate 1,184,310,870, forward strand.
TCCATAATCTCCTCATAAGGAGGAGAGTCACTATCGAGCACCTTAAGCAGTTCATCAAACCAGAAATATGCGTCAATAGTGACAGGGACAATGCATGAAATGGGTTGTAGAAGGTAACCCTGCTGAACAAACATCTTTTTAAGCAAACCTTCTAATTTTTTATCCATAGGATCTTTGAAAGCACAACTATCCTCTATGGGAATAGTGGTGCGTTTGTTTAAAGTAGAAACCGCTCCCTCGACCTTGGGGACTGACTGCCATAAGTCCTTTCTGGGGTCGACCATAGGAAACAATTTTTTAAATATGGGGGGAGGGACGAAAGGAATACCGGGCCTTTCCCATTCTTTATTAACAATGTCCGCCACCCGCTTGGGTATAGGAAAAGCTTCTGGGAGCCCCGGCACCTCTAGGAACTTGTCCATTTTACATAGTTTCTCTGGGATGACTAAATTTTCACAATCATCCAGAGTGGATAATACCTCCTTAAGCAAAATGCGGAGATGTTCCAATTTAAATTTAAATGTAATCCCATCAGATTCAGCCTGCTGAGAAATGTTCCCTAAATCAGTAATTTCTCCCTCAGACAAAACCTCCCTGGCCCCCTCAGATTGGGTTAGGGGCCCTTCAGAGATATTAATATCAGCGTCGTCATGCTCTTCAGTAACTAAAACAGAGCAGCCACGCTTACGCTGACAAGGGTTCATTTTGGCTAAAATGTTTTTGACAGAATTATCCATTACAGCCGTTAATTGTTGCATAGTAAGGAGTATTGGCGCGCTAGATGTACTAGGGGCCTCCTGAGTGGGCAAGACTCGTGTAGACGAAGGAGGGAATGATGCAGTACCATGCTTACTCCCCTCACTTGAGGAATCATCTTGGGCATCATTGTCATTATCACATAAATCACATTTATTTAAATGAATAGGAATTCTGGCTTCCCCACATTCAGAACACAGTCTATCTGGTAGTTCAGACATGTTAAACAGGCATAAACTTGATCAGAAAGTACAAAAAACGTTTTAAAATAAAACCGTTACTGTCACTTTAAATTTTAAACTGAACACACTTTATTACTGCAATTGCGAAAAAACATGAAGGAATTGTTCAAAATTCACCAAATTTTCACCACAGCGTCTTAAAGCCTTGAAAATATTGCACACCAATTTTGGAAGCTTTAACCCTTAAAATAACGGAACCGGAGCCGTTTTAAGCTTTAAACCCCTTTACAGTCCCTGGTATCTGCTTTGCTGAGACCCAACCAAACCCAAAGGGGAATACGATACCAAATGACGCCTTCAGAAGTCTTTTATAAGTATCAGAGCTCCTCTCACATGCGACTGCATGCCATGCCTCTCAAAAACAAGTGCGCAACACCGGCGCGAAAATGAGACTCTGCCTATGCTTTGGGAAAGCCCCTAAAGAATAAGGTGTCTAAAACAGTGCCTGCCGATATTATTATATCAAAATACCCAGATAAAATGATTCCTCAAGGCTAAATATGTGTTAATATCAAGCGATTTAGCCCAGAAAAAGTCTACAGTTTAAATAAGCCCTTATGAAGCCCTTATTTACAATCGTAATAAACATGGCTTACCGGATCCCATAGGGAAAATGACAGCTTCCAGCATTACATCGTCTTGTTAGAATGTGTCATACCTCAAGCAGCAAGGGACTGCAAACTGTTCCCCCAACTGAAGTTAATTGCTCTCAACAGTCCTGTGTGGAACAGCCATGGATTTTAGTTACGGTTGCTAAAATCATTTTCCTCATACAAACAGAATTCTTCATCTCTTTTCTGTTTCTGAGTAAATAGTACGTACCAGCACTATTTGAAAATAACAAACTCTTGATTGAATAATGAAAAACTACAGTTAAACACTAAAAAACTCTAAGCCATCTCCGTGGAGATGTTGCCTGTACAACGGCAAAGAGAATGACTGGGGTAGGCGGAGCCTAGGAGGGATCATGTGACCAGCTTTGCTGGGCTCTTTGCCATTTCCTGTTGGGGAAGAGAATATCCCACAAGTAAGGATGACGCCGTGGACCGGACACACCTATGTTGGAGAAAAGTCTATTTTGAACATTTCCCTTCTGTAAATTACATAAATAACTTATCGCTGCAAAACAGATTAAATAAAAGTCAGCAAAAATTGCACTTTCAAATCTGGGACTGGCAGCAAATAGATAACCAGACTAGCCCACGATTTAGCAGCTTTCTGACACATTGGTGAAAAAAGGAGGATTTCCTTATAAAATTATGGAAATATATTTAAGCAGATACCATTTACAATATATAATGCACAATTTAAATATTTTTAAGAAAAAGGTAGACATCTATTAGTGCCATTTTAAAAAGTATAATTATTTGGCATGAATGTTATTTGAAAGTATTAACAGTTGCTGTCTATTTTCAGTGTTCTTACTAGCATAATTTGCTTTGTGTATATGCAAGCTGGTAACAGTGAAATTTGATTGGTAAAAAAAAATAAAAAAAAATCTGGTTTTCTTAATGTTTTGAAAAGTGTTTTTTATATGTATTTTTGTTTATTTTTTAAGAAGTTTATTATACATTCAGTATTAAACAGCAAAAAATTACATTCAGTTCTTATGCTCTTATTCCAAAACATTTCACAGTTTTACACCACTTTTTTCACGCATACATCTTATTTAAATTAATTACAATCATGGGCTGCGTAACAAATGCTGACATCAGAAAGGAGCATAAAATTAGGGATAGAAAAATATGTTAAGATTGCAGAGATTTTCATTTGTATAAGGAAAGTCAAAGATGTCCAATAAAATCTAGATGTCCTTCTCAATTTAAGACCTACTTTGGAGACACCAGGTCACATTGGTTACAAGAAAGGTGACCAATAAGGCATTTCAGATCTTGCTATTCCTATGACCAGTATAAATGTGTTTGCAGTTGTGAATTGAGAGCTAATCGATGACCAGTTAAACCTGGGAATTCTTCATACATTTCTGCTCTTCGGTTATAAGTGATTATTGGCATACAGTTCGTCAATTTGACTCTTGAAGAATTTTCTCAACTCTGGTCTCTTGGCTTTCATTGTAGGTGTTAAAAGGCCATTTTCTATGGAAAACATTTCTGGATACAAGGCAATATCTTTCACCTTGAAGAAAAAAAAAAAAAAAAAGAAAAGAAAACTCAGATATCTTTAAAAAAAAAAAAAAAAAAAAAAACTTTTTAAGAGACATTTCTTCAGTTTCATACTCACTTGTTCAAAGGTTTTCAAACCAGCTTCTTTTCCAAGTCTCAAGAAATCTTCTAGGACTACATTTTTAAAGTCCTGCCATTCAAATTAAAAGAGAAAATATGGGTGTTTGCTTATAATTTACAAAGCTTGTTTCATTTAATTACTAACACTTCTATCATCATAAGCAATATCAATGGTAGATTAAAAAAAAAAAATCCTGCATTCCACCCATCATGGATCACCCCTTATTTATAAATTTGACTATGAGCCAGTTTACAAGTTGCACGCTATTGTTTGTGCCAATCATAAGCAATATCGTGACCGCAGTAACTTGCATGTGAATTACAAGTTGAAAGTAAATGTGTTTGCTCCAGTGCAAATTAAATTTACGTTCATCAGGTTAGCTTGACTGAAGATCTTGCGCAAAGTGTTTAAATAAAAAAAAATGTGCACCAAACAAAAAATAAATGCATTAAAATAAACTGTTACACTCATATATACACTATCTGATAAAAAAACCCCGAAAAACTCCAATCCTTCTGCATTTGTGACACAGCCCTTTTGTGGTTCTCTTCCTACCTGTCAAACCGTATAGTATAGCCTTCTCTGGGGCCTCCTCTGCCCCGTCACAACTTTTTTGGGGTACCACAAGGCTCTGTCCTCGGTCCCCTTCTCTTCTCAATCTACACATCATCATTAGGGTCTCTAATAAAGTCCCACGGGTTCCACTAACTGTCTTTCTCACATCTCTTCCTGGATGTCCTCTAACTACCTCAAGCTAAATCTCTCCAAAACTGAGCTCCTTATTCCCCCCCCTCTCTTCCAAAATCTTCACCCCCAATCTCTGTATAACAGTCGAGAACTCCATTAGCCCTACCCCGCATGCCCGATGTCTTGGGGTCAGATTTGACTCAGATCTTTCTTTCACTCCTCACATTCTGTCCTTGGCTTAATCCTGCCGCTTTCATCTTAAAAACATCTTTAAAATTAGACATGTCCTTACACAAGACAAGATTTTAATCCACTCTCTCATCCTTTCACGCCTCATTTACTGCAACTCTGTCCTCTCTGGTCTCCGCCTAGCTCTTTTACAATCCATAATGAATGCCTCTGCCTGGCTCATTTTCCTTACACGTCGCTCTTCATCTGCTGCACCTCTCTACCAATCCCTTCACTGGCTGCCTCTTGCCTCTATGATTAAACACAAAATTCTCACTCTGACATACAAAGCCCTCAACTGCACTGCTCCCCCCCTATATCTCATACCTTGTCTCCAGATACTCTCCCTCCCGTCCCCTTCACTCTGCTCATGACCTCCTCTCCTCCTCTCTTGTTACCTAATCACACTCCCATTTACAAGACTTCTCCAGACTGGCTCCCATCTTGTGGAACTCTCTGCCTCGCTCCACAAGACTATACCCTAGCTTTGAAAGCTTCAAGCGCTCCCTAAAGACTACTGTTCAGGGATGCATACAACCTACACAAACCTTTCTTTATACCAGTTCCTCTCCTCCATTGCTATCCCCTTGAACCCCCTTAACATGTAAGCCTAAGAGTCCAGCTGTTTGTAGATCACCTTCTTAAGATCTGACTACAACGACTCTTGGCAGGGCCTTTTTCCCGTTTGATCCCTATAAATGTTTTGTTGTTCTCCGCCTATGTTTATAGCGCTGTGAAATCTGTTGGCGCTCTACAAATAATCTATAATATATAAATATTCATCATTTATTTTTTTATAAAAAAGTTAAAATGTAAATGGTAAGTGAAGGTATTTGAATTAAAAGGACTATAATGTATACATATATGACTAAATACACATCTTTAAATATAAAAAGAACATTTTCTTCTATGTAAAGAACATTGGAATGTGAAATATGAATAACTCACATTGGGTTGAGCAGTGCAGTATAACACTGTGTTGGGTTAGTGTGCAAGGGATAAATGTTGAGTTATTTTCATAAAATGTTCCATTGAAGTATATGGGGCGAATTTGTTAATGCGATAGCCAAAGTCCTGAAGTTAACGCACAGTGGGTTCCGCTTGTGCGCAAAAGTTTTACTTTTAACTTGTAATACTCGCACAAATGTGCGTGCATTAAAAGCTTACTTCTAGCGGTGTTTCCGCGCAAGTGAAAGCTCTAAATAGCAAGCCACTTGTAACCTGCCCGTATATGTGTAAGAATCAGTACACTGTTTAATGTCAATAGTAATAGGAAAAGCAAAAAATAAAAAAAAATAAAAAATAGCTTCACCACCACAAAGTATATAATTATAGCTATGAAAATAAAAAAAGTTTTAAAGAAAAAGCTCAATACAATGTTATCCAAAAAAAATAAAAAATTAACATAAGTCAGAAAATCAACTCCACTACAAAACAGAGCAGCTTATGGTCAGTTAAAAACTAAGATAAATTTGCAAGACTGGTCCTAAAATAGCACAAAGTATACCAGCCAGTTGATCTATGTATGCCCAATGCATATGCATGCAGTCTGTGCGTAATCTTTCACCTCACATATGACCTGTTTCAGTAATAAAAACTGGACATTAATGGATGCTCTAAAGTAATAGAATAATATTTTAATACATCGTATAACTTTGAACCAAATCAATTTAATAATCAAAGAAGAATGAACTAGCCAGACCTTGCATCACATGAAACAGCAATTTTAGTAGAATGTATTAAGAAAAAAAATATAAAATCATAATAAATTAATTGTCTTATTCACAACTTTTGAGAGGCAAATGTTTTCAACTTGATAAACCTTAAGTCTTAAACGTATGGTTTGAGAGGCTGCAAGAAAAAGTTTTGTTCAGTCCAATTTTGTACACCATACTTATGCACTATACAAGCTCATAAGTAGTTTGAAGTCTCATAAGAAGAGCAAGTCTATAAAGCCCTTTTCTCCCCTTTGACTGCAGGAGAATTTCAATCTCCCCAAACAGGGAGATTGACAGCTTCTATCCGCACGTGATTTGGTGTGCACTGGCAGGGTTGCACGCAAGTGCACGAGCGCTCGTGTGCAATGGTAAATGATAAGAAGCCGGGAGGACAAGGGCGAATATGTACACCCCTGAACATGGATGATAAATCTGGCTCCATATGACTGATGTCTGGTGATATTTTAGGCAAGAGTCTAATGTTTAGAATTAAGAGTATTATTGTACAGACTACATATTATTAATGGGATATGAAACCCAAACATTTTCTTTTGTGATTCAGGCAGATCAAACCATTTTAAAAAAAAGTTTCCAATTTACTTCTATTATCAAATTTGCTTCACACCCATGATCTGTGTTTAAGAGATACCTAGGTGGGCATCTGAAGCACTGCATGGCAGGAAATAGTGCTGCCCTCTAGTGCTCTTGCAAATGGATAACATTCTTGCAAAACTGCTGCTATATAGTGCTCCAGAAATGGGCCGGCTCCTAAGCTTACGTCCCTGCTTTTCTACAAAAGATACCAAGAGAACAAAGAAAAATTGATAATAGAAATAAATTAGAAAGTTGTTTAAAAACAAATTATGCTTACCTGATCATTTTCTTTTCATTCGATGGAAAGAGTCCACAGCTGCATTCATTACTTTTGGGAAATAAGAACCTGGCTACCAGGAGGAGGTAAAGACACCCCTGCCAAAGGCTTAAATACTCCTCCCACTTCCCTCATCCCCCAGTCATATTGCCGAGGAACAAGGAACAGTAGAAAAAATATCGGGGTGAAAAGGTGCCAGAAGAATAAAAAACCAAGACGCACCACATAAAAAAAAAAGACAGGTGGGGAGCTGTGGACTCTTTCCATCGGAAGAAAAGAAAATGATCAGATAAGCATAATTTATGTTTTTTTTCCCTAAATGGAAAGAGTCCACAGCTGCATTTATTAATTTTGGGAAAACAATACCCAAGCTATAGGGGACACTGAATGCCAAAACGGGAGGGTACCACAGGCGGCCCATTCTAAAGGGGGACCAGGCCTGAAAACCACTACCCAACAAAAAAAAACATAATTTATGTAAGAACTTACCTGATAAATTCATTTCTTTCATATTAGCAAGAGTCCAGGAGCTAGTGACGTATGGGATATACATTCCTACCAGGAGGGGCAAAGTTTCCCAAACCTTAAAATGCCTATAAATACACCCCTCACCACACCCACAATTCAGTTTAACGAATAGCCAAGAAGTGGGGTGATAAAGGAGCGAAAGCATCAAAAATAAGGAATTGGAATAATTGTGCTTTATACTAAAAATTCATAACCACCACAAAAAGGGTGGGCCTCATGGACTCTTGCTAATATGAAAGAAATGAATTTATCAGGTAAGTTCTTACATAAATTATGTTTTCTTTCATGTAATTAGCAAGAGTCCATGAGCTAGTGACGTATGGGATAGCAGATACCCAAGATGTGGAACTTCCACGCAAGAGTCACTAGAGAGGGAGGGATAAAATAAAGACAGCCAATTCCGCTGAAAAATTAATCCACTACCCAAATCAAAAGTTTCAATTTTTATAATGAAAAAAACTGAAGTTATAGGCAGAAGAATCAAACTGAAACAGCTGCCTGAAGTACCATTCTACCAAAACTGCTTCTAAAGAAGAGAAAACATCAAAATGGTAGAATATAGTAAAAGTATGCAAAGAAGACCAAGTCATTACTTTGCAAATCTGATCAACAGAAGCTTCATTCTTAAAAAGCCCAGGAAATGGAAACTTACCTAGTAGAATGAGCCGTAATCCTCCGAGGCGGGAATCCATCCGACTCTAAATAAGCATGATGAATCAAAAGATTAACCAAGATGCCAAATAAATGGCAGAAGCCTTTTGACCTTCCTAAAACCAGAAAAGATAACAAATAGACTAGAAGTCTATCTGAACTATGAATAGCTTCAACATAGGATTTCAAAACTCTTACCATATCCAAAGAATGTAAGAATCTTACCAAAGAAGTCTTAGGAAAACAATAATTCCTCCCTAATGTTGTTAGAATTTACAACTTTAGGTAAGAATTGAAATGAGGACAGCAAAAACCACCTTATCCTGATGAAAAAAATCAGAAAAAGGAGATTCACAAGAAAGAACAGATAATTCAAAAACTGTTCTAGCTGAAGAGATGTCCAAAAAGAACAATACTTTCCATGAAAGTAATTAATGTCCAGAGCAAGCATATGCTCAAATAGAAGAGCCTGAAAAGCCTTCAGAACCAAATTAAGACTCCAAGGAGGAGAAATTGGCTTAATGACAGGTTTGATACGAATCAAAGCCTGAACAAAATGATGAATATCAGGAAGTAACACTGCCTTAGCCTGATGAAAAATCAGAAAAGGAGATTCACAAGAAAGAGCAGATAACTCAAACTCTTCTAGCAGAAGAGATAGCCAAAAGGAACAATACTTTCCAAGAAAGTAATTTAATATTCAGAGAATGCATAGGTTCAAACGGAGGAGCCTGTAAAGCCCTCAGCACCAAATTGAGACTCCAAGGAGGAGAGATTGACTTAATGACAGGCTTGATACGAACCAAAGCCTGTACAAAACAATGAATATCAGGATGATTAACAATCTTTCTGTGAAAAAAGAACAGAAAGAGTAGAGATTTGTCCTATCAAAGAACTGAAGACAAACCCTTATCCAAACCAACCTGAAGAAAATATAAAATTCTAGGAATTCTAAAAGAATGCCAAGAAAATTTATGAGAAAAACACTAAAAAATGTAGGTCTTCCAGACTCGATAATAAATATTTCTAGAGACAGATTTACGAGCCTGAAACATAGAATTAATCAATGAGTCAGAGAAACCTCTATGACTAAAAATCAAGCGTTCAATCTCCATCCCTTCAAATTTAATGAATTGAGATCCTGATGGAAAAATGGGCCTTGAGAAAGAAGGTCTGGTCTTAACGGATGTGTCCAAGGTTGGCAACTGGCCATCTGAATGAGATCCGCATACCAAAACCTGAGAGGCCACGCTGGAGCCACCAGCAGTACAAACAAATACTCCATTAGAATTTTGGAAATCACTTTTGGAAGAAGAACTAGAGTCGGAAAGATATAGGCAAAATGATAATACCAAGGAAACGTCAATGCATACACTACATCCGCCTGAGGATCCCCGAACCTGAATAGGCCCCTGGGAAGTTCTTTATTCAGATGAGATGCCAACAGATCTATTTCTGAAAATCCTCACATCTGAAAAATTGAAAAACATATCTGGGTATGAGAGACCATTCTCCCGGATGTAAAGCTTGATTAACAGAGATAATCCATAGTAACATAGTAACATAGTAGATAAGGTTGAAAAAAAGACTGAAGTCCATCGAGTTCAACCTATACAAATCTAAAATACTTACAAAAAGCTCCAGTTAAGCTTAAATAACCCCATTAAAATGTGACCCATTTAATACTAGCAATCATATCCATGAATTTTGTTAGTATACAGAAACTTATCCAGACTATTTTTAAATGTATCTATGGTATTGGCATTCACTACCTCCTTTGGTAATGAGTTCCACAATTTTATTGCTCTCACAGTGAAAAAACGTTTCCGTTGCAGGAGATTAAATCTCCTTTCCTCCAACCTTAAATTATGACCTCTTGTCAGAAACAATTTTCTTGGAATAAACAGAGCTTCTGCCATCTCTGTATATGGGCCTTGAATATATTTATATAAAGTAATCATGTCACCTCTCAAGCGCCTTTTTTCTAAAGAAAACAGACCCAGTTTGGCTAGCCTCTCCTCATAGGTTAATTTCTCCAATCCCCTTATTAGCTTTGTGGCCCTTCTCTGAACTTTTTCTAGTTCTGCAATATCTTTTTTAGCAATTGGTCCCCAGAACTGCACTCCAAACTCAAGGTGAGGTCTTACCAGGGCTTTATATAATGACAGAATTATGCTTTCCTCCCTTGAATCAATACCTCTTTTAATACATGCTAGTATCTTATTAGCCTTTGAAGCCGCTGCCCTGCATTGTGCACCCATCTTTAGCTTGATATCTATTACTACTCCCAAATCCCTTTCCTCCTGTGTTTGGCTAAGTCTTGTCCCATTTAAAAAATACGTAGCCTGCTTATTTTTACTTCCAAAATGTAGAACCTTGCATTTTTCCGTATTAAATCTCATTTTCCATTCACTTGCCCATAGTTCTAATTTTAGCAAATCCCTTTGTAAAGACAGTTCGTCCTGCTCTGACCTTATGACCTTACTTAACTTAGTATCATCTGCAAAAATAGAGATGTCGCTATTTAATCCTTGCTCCAAGTCATTTATAAAAATATTAAAAAGAACAGGGCCCAGTACTGATCCCTGGGGGACGCCACTGATTACCTTTGTCCAATCTGAGTATGATCCATTTACTACTACTCGTTGCTCCCTATCTTTTATCCAGTTATTTATCCATGAGCTAACATTTTCAGCTATTCCCAGTCCCTTAATTTTGTGCATTAATCTCTCATGTGGCACTGTATCAAATGCCTTTGCAAAATCTAAGTATATCACATCCACTGATTCCCCTTTATCTATATTTTGACTTACTTCCTCGTAGAATCTAATCAGATTAGTTTGACATGATCTATTTCTCCTAAAGCCATGCTGATTAGAACTCATAATCTTGTTTACACGAATATGTTCATCAATATAATCCCTTATAATCCCTTCAAATATCTTCCCCACTATTGATGTCAGACTAACTGGTCTATAGCTTCCTGGATCATCCCTGCTTCCCTTTTTGAAGAGTGGCACCACATCAGCTTTACGCCAATCCTGGGGTACCATGCCTGAGGATAATGAGTCTTGAAAAATTAAGAGTAAAGGTTTGTCTATAACAGTGCTAAGTTCCCTCAACACCCTTGGGTGTATTCCATCTGGGCCTGGAGTTTTATTTACCTTAATATTTTCCAGTTTTTTCCTGATATCCTCTAAACAAAACCCAGTTAGTGGTATGGACTGGCATGTTCTATTATGTTCAAAAGTATCATTCAATGGTTCTTCTCTTGTGTATACTGAAGAAAAAAACTGGTTTAGTACCTCAGCCTTCTCCCTGTCATTATTTATCATGCTACCCTCCACACATTTTAATGTACCTATATTATCCTTCTTAGATTTTTTGCTATTTATGTACTTAAAGAACCTTTTAGGGTTAGACTTAGAATCCTTAGCAATTAATTTTTCATTTTCAATTTTGGCTAATTTGATTGCTTTTTTGCATGCTTTGTTACATTCCTTATAAATATTGTATGCTGAGTCTGTACTATTTTCTTTTAATAATTTAAATGCCCTACGTTTTTTCCTAATTTCTCTTAACACATTTTTATTTAGCCATAATGGCTTTGTTTTTTTATTTTTACTTTTATAACCATATGGTATGTGTTGATATGTATATTTATTTAACACATTTTTAAATATTATCCATTTATTCTCTGTATTTTTATTAGAAAATACATTGTCCCAATTTATATTTAATGATTTCCTTAAATCGTTGAATTTTGCTTTCTTGAAATTAAAAGTCTTAGTTAAGCCTTTAAAACACTGCATTTGAAAATAGATTTCAAATGTGACCATGTTATGATCACTGTTACCCAAATGTTCTTTAACTTCTATGTTTGATATTATATCTGTATTGTTTGATAGCACTAAATCCAATATAGCTTTACTCCTAGTTGGCTCCTCTATTAATTGTGACAAGAAGTTATCCCTGAGAACATTTAAAAATCTATCCCCCTTAGCTGAATTACTAGTTTCATTGGCCCAGTTTATATCAGGGTAGTTAAAATCTCCCATAATTACAGCACTGTTATTAGCAGCCTTACCTATTTGGATAAGTAGTTGAGTTTCCTCCGGGTCACTAATGTTGGGAGGCTTGTAGCATGTTCCTAGTAATATTTTTTTAGGATTTTTCCCCCCACTCTTTATTTCAACCCACAGGGTCTCTACATTGTCACTTGAATCATAAATATCTTCCCTTATTGTAGGTTTAAGGTTAGGTTTAATATACATGCAGATTCCTCCACCCCTTTTATTATTCCTGTCCCTCCTAAATAATGTATACCCCTCTAAGTTAACTGCCCAGTCATGTGAATCATCCCACCAAGTTTCAGTTATACTGATAACATCATAGTCCTCTTCTGCAACTAAGAGCGTCAGCTCCCCCATTTTACCTGTCATGCTTCTTGCATTTGTTGTCATACATTTAATTTTCATGTGCTTTCTGCTGCTACTCGGTGTGCTTTCCTCTATATTTTCTAATGTGACATTTCTTAAGTCATCCCTTCCTTGAGATATTAAGGGATTGTCATATTCACAGACTGATCTCTCTGTTCTATTTTGTTCTAACTGACCCTCCCCCCCTTTGCCTAGTTTAAAAGGTTCTCTAAACGTGCTACCATCCTTTCCCCCAACACACCTGCACCCATGTCATTCAGGTGCAATCCATCCTTACTGTACAAATTGTACCCTAGTGAAAAATCAGCCCAGTGTTCTAAAAAGTCAAACCCCTCATTTTTACACCATGTCTTTAGCCATGAATTAACAGACCTTAACTCCTTCTGCCTTACTGAATTAGCACACGGCACTGGTAATATCTCAGAAAATATTACTTTGGAGGTCCTTGCTTTAAGCTTGCTACCTAACTCCCTGAAGTCATTTTTTAGGACTCTCCATCTCCCACCGATTCCTTCATTAGTACCAATATGCACCATGACTGCAGGATCAGACCCACATCCCTCTAACAATCTATCAATACGCTCCACAATATGCCTAACACGAGCCCCTGGAAGACAGCAAACTGTTCTATGTAAAGGGTCTGGATGACAAATTACCCTATCAACCTTCCTAATAATAGAGTCTCCTACCACCAACATCTGCCTCTGGCCCTGACTTGTATGCCCCTCTTCAATGACTGAAGGACTGCCCACCATAGTATGCTCCTCTTCCACAGCTAAAGGACTGTTCACTATACTAGGCAACACAGCCCTCTCTGACACTGCCACCCCTGAACTGATATCCCCAACATCTTCACTTATCCGCTTCCCAAATGTCTATACCTGGTAAAAAAGACCACAGAATTTAGATAGGAGCTGGATTTAGCCTAAGCTAATATCCTAGATACTTCTGTCACAGCCTAAGGACTGAAAGTCCCACCCTGATGATTGACATACACCACAGTTGTGACATTGTCTGAAAAACAATAAATGTCTCTTCTTCAAAAAGAAACTAACTGAAGAACTCTGAGAACGCACAGAGTTCTAAAATATCAAATGGTAATCTCGCCTCCTGAGATTTCCAAACCCCATGTGCTGACAGAGATCCTCAGACAGCCTCCCAACCAAAAAACATAATTTATGTAAGAACTTACCTGATAAATTCATTTCTTTCATATTAGCAAGAGTCCATGAGCTAGTGACGTATGGGATATACATTCCTACCAGGAGGGGCAAAGTTTCCCAAACCTCAAAATGCCTATAAATACACCCCTCACCACACCCACAATTCAGTTTAACGAATAGCCAAGAAGTGGGGTGATAAGAAAAAAGTGCGAAAGCATATAAAATAAGGAATTGGAATAATTGTGCTTTATACAAAAAAATCATAACCACCACAAAAAGGGTGGGCCTCATGGACTCTTGCTAATATGAAAGAAATGAATTTATCAGGTAAGTTCTTACATAAATTATGTTTTCTTTCATGTAATTAGCAAGAGTCCATGAGCTAGTGACGTATGGGATAATGACTACCCAAGATGTGGATCTTTCCACGCAAGAGTCACTAGAGAGGGAGGGATAAAATAAAGACAGCCAATTCCTGCTGAAAATAATCCACACCCAAAATAAAGTTTAATGAAAATATAAGCAGAAGATTCAAACTGAAACCCCTGCCTGAAGTACTTTTCTACCAAAAACTGCTTCAGAAGAAGAAAACATCAAAATGGTAGAATTTAGTAAAAGTATGCAAAGAGGACCAAGTTGCTGCTTTGCAAATCTGATCAACCGAAGCTCCATTCCTAAACGCCCAGGAAGTAGAAACTGACCTAGTAGAATGAGCTGTAATCCTTTGAGGCGGAGTTTTATCCGACTCGACATAGGCATGATGAATTAAAGATTTCAACCAAGATGCCAAAGTAATGGCAGAAGCTTTCTGGCCTTTTCTAGAACCGGAAAAGATAACAAATAGACTAGAAGTCTTTCGGAAAGATTTAGTAGCTTCAACATAATATTTCAAAGCTCTAACAACATCCAAAGAATGCAACGATTTCTCCTTAGAATTCTTAGGATTAGGACATAATGAAGGAACCACAATTTCTCTACTAATGTTGTTGGAATTCACAACCTTAGGTAAAAATTGAAAAGAAGTTCGCAACACCGCCTTATCCTGATGAAAAATCAGAAAAGGAGACTCACAAGAAAGAGCAGATAATTCAGAGACTCTACTGGCAGAAGAGATCGCCAAAAGGAACAAAACTTTCCAAGAAAGTAATTTAATGTCCAATGAATGCATGGGTTCAAAAGGAGGAGCTTGAAGAGCCCCCAGAACCAAATTCAAACTCCAAGGAGGAGAAATTGGCTTAATGACAGGTTTTATACGAACCAAAGCTTGTACAAAACAATGAATATCAGGAAGATTAGCAATCTTTCTGTGAAAAAGAACAGAAAGAGCAGAGATTTGTCCTTTCAAGGAACTTGCGGACAAACCCTTATCTAAACCATCCTGAAGAAACTGTAAAATTCTCGGTATTCTAAAAGAATGCCAAGAAAAATGATGAGAAAGACACCAAGAAATATAAGTCTTCCAGACTCTATAATATATCTCTCTAGATACAGATTTACGAGCCTGTAACATAGTATTAATCACAGAGTCAGAGAAACCTCTTTGACCAAGAATCAAGCGTTCAATCTCCATACCTTTAAATTTAATGATTTGAGATCCTGATGGAAAAAAGGACCTTGCGACAGAAGGTCTGGTCTTAACGGAAGAGTCCACGGTTGGCAAGAGGCCATCCAGACAAGATCCGCATACGAAAACCTGTGAGGCCATGCCGGAACTACCAGCAGAACAAACGAGCATTCCTTCAGAATCTTGGAGATTACTCTTGGAAGAAGAACTAGAGGCGGAAAGATATAGGCAGGATGATACTTCCAAGGAAGTGATAATGCATCCACTGCCTCCGCCTGAGGATCCCGGGATCTGGACAGATACCTGGGAAGTTTCTTGTTTAGATGAGACGCCATCAGATCTATTTCTGGAAGTTCCCACATTTGAATAATCTGAAGAAATACCTCTGGGTGAAGAGACCATTCGCCCGGATGCAACGTTTGGCGACTGAGATAATCCGCTTCCCAATTGTCTATACCTGGGATATGAACCGCAGAGATTAGACAGGAGCTGGATTCCGCCCAAACCAGAATTCGAGATACTTCTTTCATAGCCAGAGGACCGTGAGTCCCTCCTTGATGATTGATGTATGCCACAGTTGTGACATTGTCTGTCTGAAAACAAATGAACGATTCTCTCTTCAGAAGAGGCCAAGACTGAAGAGCTCTGAAAATTGCACGGAGTTCCAAAATATTGATCGGTAATCTCACCTCCTGAGATTCCCAAACTCCTTGTGCCGTCAGAGATCCCCACACAGCTCCCCAACCTGTAAGACTTGCATCTGTTGAAATTACAGTCCAGGTCGGAAGAACAAAAGAAGCCCCCTGAATTAAACGATGGTGATCTGTCCACCACGTCAGAGAGTGTCGGACAATCGGTTTTAAAGATATTAATTGAGATATCTTTGTGTAATCCCTGCACCATTGATTCAGCATACAGAGCTGAAGAGGTCGCATGTGAAAACGAGCAAAGGGGATCGCGTCCGATGCAGCAGTCATAAGACCTAGAATTTCCATGCATAAGGCTACCGAAGGGAATGATTGTGACTGAAGGTTTCGACAAGCTGAAATCAATTTTAGACGTCTCTTGTCTGTCAAAGACAGAGTCATGGACACTGAATCTATCTGGAAACCCAGAAAGGTTACCCTTGTCCGAGGAATCAATGAACTTTTTAGTAAATTGATCCTCCAACCATGATCTTGAAGACACAACACAAGTCGATTCGTATGAGATTCTGCAAAATGTAAAGACTGAGCAAGTACCAAGATATCGTCCAAATAAGCAAATACCACAATACCCTGTTCTCTGATTACAGACAGAAGGGCACCGAGAACTTTTGTAAAAATTCTTGGGGCTGTAGCTAGGCCAAACGGCAGAGCCACAAACTGGTAATGCTTGTCCAGGAAAGAGAATCTCAGGAACTGATAGTGATCTGGATGAATCGGAATATGCAGATATGCATCCTGTAAATCTATCGTGGACATATAATGCCCTTGCTGAACAAAAGGCAAGATAGTCCTTACAGTTACCATTTTGAATGTTGGTATCCTTACATAACGATTCAATATTTTTAGATCCAGAACTGGTCTGAAGGAATTCTCCTTCTTTGGTACAATGAAGAGATTCGAATAAAACCCCAGCCCCTGTTCCAGAACTGGAACTGGCATAATTACTCCAGCCAACTCTAAATCTGAAACACATTTCCGAAATGCTTGAGCTTTCGCTGGGTTTACTGGGACACGGGAAAGAAAAAATCTCTTTGCAGGAGGTTTTATCTTGAAACCAATTCTGTACCCTTCTGAAACGATGTTCTGAATCCAAAGATTGTGAACAGAATTGATCCAAATTTCTTTGAAAAAACGTAACCTGCCCCCTACCAGCTGGGCTGGAATGAGGGCCGCACCTTCATGTGGACTTAGAAGCTGGCTTTGCTTTTCTAGAAGGCTTGGATTTATTCCAGACTGGAGATGGTTTCCAAACTGAAACTGCTCCTGAGGAAGAAGGATCAGGCTTTTGTTCTTTGTTGAAACGAAAGGAACGAAAACGATTATTAGCCCTGTTTTTACCCTTAGATCTTTTATCCTGTGGTAAAAAAGTTCCTTTCCCACCAGTAACAGTTGAGATAATAGAATCCAACTGAGAACCAAATAATTTGTTACCCTGGAAAGAAATGGAAAGTAGAGTCGATTTAGAAGACATATCAGCATTCCAAGTTTTAAGCCATAAAGCTCTTCTAGCTAAAATAGCTAGAGACATAAACCTGACATCAACTCTGAATAATATCAAAAATGGCATCACAGATAAAATTATTAGCATGTTGCAGAAGAATAATAATATTATGAGAATCATGATCTGTTACTTGTTGCGATAAAGTTTCCAACCAAAAAGTTGAAGCTGCAGCAACATCAGCCAATGATATAGCAGGTCTAAGAAGATTACCTGAACACAGATAAGCTTTTCTTAGAAAGGATTCAATTTTCCTATCCAAAGGATCCTTAAACGAAGTACCATCTGACGTAGGAATAGTAGTACGTTTAGCAAGGGTAGAAATAGCCCCATCAACTTTATGGATTTTGTCCCAAAATTCTAATCTATCAGACGGCACAGGATATAATTGCTTAAAACGTTTAGAAGGAGTAAATGAATTACCCAAATTATTCCATTCTCTGGAAATTACTTCAGAAATAGCACCAGGAACAGGAAAAACTTCTGGAATAACCACAGGAGATTTAAAGACCTTATCTAAACGTTTAGAATTAGTATCAAGAGGACCAGAATCCTCAATTTCTAAAGCAATTAGTACTTCTTTAAGTAAAGAACGAATAAATTCCATTTTAAATAAATATGAAGATTTATCAGCATCAACCTCTGAGACAGAATCCTCTGAACTAGAAGAGTCATTAGAATCAGAATGATGATGTTCATTTAAAAATTCATCCGTATACAGAGAAGTTTTAAAAGATTTTTTACGTTTACTAGAAGGAGGAATAACAGACATAGCCTTCTTGATGGATTCAGAAACAAAATCTCTTATGTTATCAGGAACACTCTGAACATTAGATGTTGATGGAACTGCAACAGGTAATGGTACATTACTAAAGGAAATATTATCTGCATTAACGAGTTTGTCATGACAATTAGTACAAACAACAGCTGGAGGAACAACTACCAAAAGTTTACAGCAGATACACTTAGCTTTGGTAGTTCCAGCACCAGACAGCGATTTTCCTGAAGTATCTTCTGACACAGATGAAACGTGAGACATCTTGCAATATGTAAGAGAAAAAACAACATATAAAGCAAAATTGATCAAATTCCTTAAATGACAGTTTCAGGAATGGGAAAAAATGCCAAGGAACAAGCTTCTAGCAACCAGAAGCAATGAAAAATGAGACTTAAATAATGTGGAGACAAAAGAGACGCCCATATTTTTTAGCGCCAAAATAAGACGCCCACATTATTTGGCGGCTAAATGCTTTTGGCGCCAAAGAATGACGCCACATCCGGAACGCCGACATTTTTGGCGCAAAAGAACGTCAAAAAATGACGTAACTTCCGGCGACACGTATGACGCCGGAAACAGAAAAGATTTTTTGCGCCAAAAAAGACCGCGCCAAGAATGACGTAATAAAATGAAGCATTTTCAGCCCCCGCGAGCCTAACAGCCCACAGGAAAAAACAGAATTTATGTTTACCTGATAAATTACTTTCTCCAACGGTGTGTCCGGTCCACGGCGTCATCCTTACTTGTGGGATATTCTCTTCCCCAACAGGAAATGGCAAAGAGCCCAGCAAAGCTGGTCACATGATCCCTCCTAGGCTCCGCCTACCCCAGTCATTCGACCGACGTTAAGGAGGAATATTTGCATAGGAGAAACCATATGGTACCGTGGTGACTGTAGTTAAAGAAAATAAATTATCAGACCTGATTAAAAAAACCAGGGCGGGCCGTGGACCGGACACACCGTTGGAGAAAGTAATTTATCAGGTAAACATAAATTCTGTTTTCTCCAACATAGGTGTGTCCGGTCCACGGCGTCATCCTTACTTGTGGGAACCAATACCAAAGCTTTAGGACACGGATGAAGGGAGGGAGCAAATCAGGTCACCTAAATGGAAGGCACCACGGCTTGCAAAACCTTTCTCCCAAAAATAGCCTCAGAAGAAGCAAAAGTATCAAACTTGTAAAATTTGGTAAAAGTGTGCAGTGAAGACCAAGTCGCTGCCCTACATATCTGATCAACAGAAGCCTCGTTCTTGAAGGCCCATGTGGAAGCCACAGCCCTAGTGGAATGAGCTGTGATTCTTTCGGGAGGCTGCCGTCCGGCAGTCTCGTAAGCCAATCTGATGATGCTTTTAATCCAAAAAGAGAGAGAGGTAGAAGTTGCTTTTTGACCTCTCCTTTTACCGGAATAAACAACAAACAAGGAAGATGTTTGTCTAAAATCCTTTGTAGCATCTAAATAGAATTTTAGAGCGCGAACAACATCCAAATTGTGCAACAAACGTTCCTTCTTTGAAACTGGTTTCGGACACAGAGAAGGTACGATAATCTCCTGGTTAATGTTTTTGTTAGAAACAACTTTTGGAAGAAAACCAGGTTTAGTACGTAAAACCACCTTATCTGCATGGAACACCAGATAAGGAGGAGAACACTGCAGAGCAGATAATTCTGAAACTCTTCTAGCAGAAGAAATTGCAACTAAAAACAAAACTTTCCAAGATAATAACTTAATATCAACGGAATGCAAGGGTTCAAACGGAACCCCCTGAAGAACTGAAAGAACTAAATTGAGACTCCAAGGAGGAGTCAAAGGTTTGTAAACAGGCTTAATTCTAACCAGAGCCTGAACAAAGGCTTGAACATCTGGCACAGCGGCCAGCTTTTTGTGAAGTAACACAGACAAGGCAGAAATCTGTCCCTTCAGGGAACTTGCAGATAATCCTTTTTCCAATCCTTCTTGAAGGAAGGATAGAATCCTAGGAATCTTAACCTTGTCCCAAGGGAATCCTTTAGATTCACACCAACAGATATATTTTTTCCAAATTTTGTGGTAAATCTTTCTAGTTACAGGCTTTCTGGCCTGAACAAGAGTATCGATAACAGAATCTGAGAATCCTCGCTTCGATAAGATCAAGCGTTCAATCTCCAAGCAGTCAGCTGGAGTGAAACCAGATTCGGATGTTCGAACGGACCCTGAACAAGAAGGTCTCGTCTCAAAGGTAGCTTCCAAGGAGGAGCCGATGACATATTCACCAGATCTGCGTACCAAGTCCTGCGTGGCCACGCAGGAGCTATCAAGATCACCGACGCCCTCTCCTGATTGATCCTGGCTACCAGCCTGGGGATGAGAGGAAACGGCGGGAACACATAAGCTAGTTTGAAGGTCCAAGGTGCTACTAGTGCATCCACTAGAGCCGCCTTGGGATCCCTGGATCTGGACCCGTAGCAAGGAACTTTGAAGTTCTGACGAGAGGCCATCAGATCCATGTCTGGAATGCCCCACAGCTGAGTGACTTGGGCAAAGATTTCCGGATGGAGTTCCCACTCCCCCGGATGCAATGTCTGACGACTCAGAAAATCCGCTTCCCAATTTTCCACTCCTGGGATGTGGATAGCAGACAGGTGGCAGGAGTGAGACTCCGCCCATAGAATGATTTTGGTCACTTCTTCCATCGCCAGGGAACTCCTTGTTCCCCCCTGATGGTTGATGTACGCAACAGTTGTCATGTTGTCTGATTGAAACCGTATGAACTTGGCCCTCGCTAGCTGAGGCCAAGCCTTGAGAGCATTGAATATCGCTCTCAGTTCCAGAATATTTATCGGTAGAAGAGATTCTTCCCGAGACCAAAGACCCTGAGCTTTCAGGGATCCCCAGACCGCGCCCCAGCCCATCAGACTGGCGTCGGTCGTGACAATGACCCACTCTGGTCTGCGGAATGTCATCCCTCGTGACAGGTTGTCCAGGGACAGCCACCAACGGAGTGAGTCTCTGGTCCTCTGATTTACTTGTATCTTCGGAGACAAGTCTGTATAGTCCCCATTCCACTGACTGAGCATGCACAGTTGTAATGGTCTTAGATGAATGCGTGCAAAAGGAACTATGTCCATTGCCGCTACCATCAACCCGATCACTTCCATGCACTGAGCTATGGAAGGAAGAGGAACGGAATGGAGTATCCGACAAGAGTCTAGAAGTTTTGTTTTTCTGGCCTCTGTCAGAAAAATCCTCATTTCTAAGGAGTCTATTATTGTTCCCAAGAAGGGAACCCTTGTTGACGGAGATAGAGAACTCTTTTCCACGTTCACTTTCCATCCGTGAGATCTGAGAAAGGCCAGGACAATGTCCGTGTGAGCCTTTGCTTGAGGAAGGGACGACGCTTGAATCAGAATGTCGTCCAAGTAAGGTACTACAGCAATGCCCCTTGGTCTTAGCACAGCTAGAAGGGACCCTAGTACCTTTGTGAAAATCCTTGGAGCAGTGGCTAATCCGAAAGGAAGCGCCACGAACTGGTAATGTTTGTCCAGGAATGCGAACCTCAGGAACCGATGATGTTCCTTGTGGATAGGAATATGTAGATACGCATCCTTTAAATCCACCGTGGTCATGAATTGACCTTCCTGGATGGAAGGAAGAATAGTTCGAATGGTTTCCATCTTGAACGATGGAACCTTGAGAAACTTGTTTAAGATCTTGAGATCTAAGATTGGTCTGAACGTTCCCTCTTTTTTGGGAACTATAAACAGATTGGAGTAGAACCCCATCCCTTGTTCTCTTAATGGAACGGGATGAATCACTCCCATTTTTAACAGGTCTTCTACACAATGTAAGAATGCCTGTCTTTTTATGTGGTCTGAAGACAACTGAGACCTGTGGAACCTCCCCCTTGGGGGAAGTCCCTTGAATTCCAGAAGATAACCTTGGGAGACTATTTCTAGCGCCCAAGGATCCAGAACATCTCTTGCCCAAGCCTGAGCGAAGAGAGAGAGTCTGCCCCCCACCAGATCCGGTCCCGGATCGGGGGCCAACATTTCATGCTGTCTTGGTAGCAGTGGCAGGTTTCTTGGCCTGCTTTCCCTTGTTCCAGCCTTGCATTGGTCTCCAAGCTGGCTTGGCTTGAGAAGTATTACCCTCTTGCTTAGAGGACGTAGCACTTTGGGCTGGTCCATTTCTACGAAAGGGACGAAAATTAGGTTTATTTTTTGCCTTGAAAGGCCGATCCTGAGGAAGGGCGTGGCCCTTACCCCCAGTGATATCCGAGATAATCTCTTTCAAGTCAGGGCCAAACAGCGTTTTCCCCTTGAAAGGAATGTTAAGTAGCTTGTTCTTGGAAGACGCATCAGCCGACCAAGATTTCAACCAAAGCGCTCTGCGCGCCACAATAGCAAACCCAGAATTCTTAGCCGCTAACCTAGCCAATTGCAAAGTGGCGTCTAGGGTGAAAGAATTAGCCAATTTGAGAGCATTGATTCTGTCCATAATCTCCTCATAAGGAGGAGAATCACTGTCGACCGCCTTTATCAGCTCATCGAACCAGAAACATGCGGCTGTAGCGACAGGGACAATGCATGAAATTGGTTGTAGAAGGTAACCCTGCTGAACAAACATCTTTTTAAGCAAACCTTCTAATTTTTTATCCATAGGATCTTTGAAAGCACAACTATCCTCTATGGGTATAGTGGTGCGTTTGTTTAAAGTGGAAACCGCTCCCTCGACCTTGGGGACTGTCTGCCATAAGTCCTTTCTGGGGTCGACCATAGGAAACAATTTTTTAAATATGGGGGGAGGGACGAAAGGAATACCGGGCCTTTCCCATTCTTTATTAACAATGTCCGCCACCCGCTTGGGTATAGGAAAAGCTTCTGGGAGCCCCGGCACCTCTAGGAACTTGTCCATTTTACATAGTTTCTCTGGGATGACCAACTTGTCACAATCATCCAGAGTGGATAATACCTCCTTAAGCAGAATGCGGAGATGTTCCAACTTAAATTTAAATGCAATCACATCAGGTTCAGCTTGTTGAGAAATGTTCCCTGAATCAGTAATTTCTCCCTCAGACAAAACCTCCCTGGCCCCATCAGACTGAGTTAGGGGCCCTTCAGAAATATTAATATCAGCGTCGTCATGCTCTTCAGTATCTAAAACAGAGCAGTCGCGCTTACGCTGATAAGTGTTCATTTTGGCTAAAATGTTTTTGACAGAATTATCCATTACAGCCGTTAATTGTTGCATAGTAAGGAGTATTGGCGCGCTAGATGTACTAGGGGCCTCCTGAGTGGGCAAGACTCGTGTAGACGAAGGAGGGAATGATGCAGTACCATGCTTACTCCCCTCACTTGAGGAATCATCTTGGGCATCATTGTCATTGTCACATAAATCACATTTATTTAAATGAATAGGAATTCTGGCTTCCCCACATTCAGAACACAGTCTATCTGGTAGTTCAGACATGTTAAACAGGCATAAACTTGATAACAAGTACAAAAAACGTTTTAAAATAAAACCGTTACTGTCACTTTAAATTTTAAACTGAACACACTTTATTACTGCAAATGCGAAAAAACATGAAGGAATTGTTCAAAATTTACCAAATTTTCACCACAGTGTCTTAAAGCCTTAAAAGTATTGCACACCAAATTTGGAAGCTTTAACCCTTAAAATAACGGAACCGGAGCCGTTTTGAACTTTAACCCCTTTACAGTCCCTGGTATCTGCTTTGCTGAGACCCAACCAAGCCCCAAGGGGAATACGATACCAAATGACGCCTTCAGAAAGTCTTTTCTAAGTATCAGAGCTCCTCTCACATGCGACTGCATGCCATGCCTCTCAAAAACAAGTGCGCAACACCGGCGCGAAAATGAGGCTCTGCCTATGCTTTGGGAAAGCCCCTAAAGAATAAGGTGTCTAAAACAGTGCCTGCCGATATTATTATATCAAAATACCCAGATAAAATGATTCCTCAAGGCTAAATATGTGTTAATAATCAATCGATTTAGCCCAAAAAAAGTCTACAGTCTTAATAAGCCCTTTTTGAAGCCCTTATTTACAATCGTAATAAACATGGCTTACCGGATCCCAGAGGGAAAATGACAGCTTCCAGCATTACATCGTCTTGTTAGAATGTGTCATACCTCAAGCAGCAAGAGACTGCTCACTGTTCCCCCAACTGAAGTTAATTGCTCTCAACAGTCCTGTGTGGAACAGCCATGGATTTTAGTGACGGTTGCTAAAATCATTTTCCTCATACAAACAGAAATCTTCATCTCTTTTCTGTTTCTGAGTAAATAGTACATACCAGCACTATTTCAAAATAACAAACTCTTGATTGAATAATAAAAACTACAGTTAAACACTAAAAAACTCTAAGCCATCTCCGTGGAGATGTTGCCTGTACAACGGCAAAGAGAATGACTGGGGTAGGCGGAGCCTAGGAGGGATCATGTGACCAGCTTTGCTGGGCTCTTTGCCATTTCCTGTTGGGGAAGAGAATATCCCCACAAGTAAGGATGACGCCGTGGACCGGACACACCTATGTTGGAGAAATAAGGAATGTTGAACATCCTGAGTCAAGGCAAATAAATGTTTGAACACATATATTTAGAACTTTATAAAAAAGTGCCCAACCATAGCTTAGAGTGTCACAGAAAATAAGATTTACTTACCCCAGGACACTCATCTACATGTTTGTAGAAAGCCAAACCAGTACTGAAACGAAAATCAGCAGAGGTAATGGTATATATAAGAGTATATCGTCGATCTGAAAAGGGAGGTAAGAGATGAATCTCTACGACCGATAACAGAGAACCTATGAAATAGACCCCGTAGAAGGAGATCATTGAATTCAAATAGGCAATACTCTCCTCACATCCCTCTGACATTCACTGCACGCTGAGAGGAAAACCGGACTCCAACCTGCTGCGGAGCGCATATCAACGTAGAATCTAGCACAAACTTACTTCACCACCTCCATAGGAGGCAAAGTTTGTAAAACTGAATTGTGGGTGTGGTGAGGGGTGTATTTATAGGCATTTTGAGGTTTGGGAAACTTTGCCCCTCCTGGTAGGAATGTATATCCCATACGTCACTAGCTCATGGACTCTTGCTAATTACATGAAAGAAAGACTCATATCTGTAGAGATAATGGTCCAGGTTGAAAGAAACGAAGAGACCTGTAGAACTAAATGATGGTGATCTTAACCACCAAATCAAGATAGTTAAACATTAGGATTCGAAGATTTAAAATGTGAAATCCTAGAATCCCTGCACCATTATTCAGCATAAAAAACTGGAAAGGTTTTCTATGAAAATGAGCAAAGGGAATTGAATCCAATGCTGCAGCCATAAGACCTAAAACTTCCATGCATATATAGCAACTGAAGGAAATAATAGAGACTGAAGATACCCACAGACGGAACCCAATAAAATTGCCACTTGTCTGATAGAGACAAAGACAGACACAAACTATCTGGAAACCTAAAAAAGGTGACCCTTGTGTGAGGAATCAAGAGCTTTTGAAAAAAAGATCCTCTAACTATGTCCTGAAAGAACAAAGTTGAATCATATGAGATTCCGTAGCCTCAGAAAATAATCTGAATGAAAACAGAAAATGAAGATATGCATCTATTGTATCTAATGAAAACAAATAATGCCATCACTGACCAAAAAAAGGCAGAATAGTTTTGAATAAAACCCCAAACCCAGCTCCTTAACCTCATTTGCGAAAATATTCAATAAAATGAAGACAAATGAAATTATTAGCATGATAGTCCGGGTAAAGGACCAGTCAACACACTGAACTTGCATAATCAACAAATGCAAAACAACAAGACAAATGCAACAGCACCTAGTCTAGTAGATTTTGTCCCTTTAACAATGCTAAAATAAATCATAATCTGATACTTGATCTTAAAGTAAACAGAAAAATGAAGCAATATCATCCAAATAAATCACAGGTCCAAGAAAAGTACCTGAAAATGAATAATTTTCCTTAAATAAGATACAACCATCTAAAGGAAAATAAATACTATTTTGCTATAGAAACAATAGTATAACTAGCAGGAGTAGAGATAGCCCAAATAAAATGGAGAACCCTCAAAATTGAAATTAACTGCCGGCAAAGAATATAGTTTAAAACCTTTGAAGAAGGAATAAAAGAAAATTCTCAGCCTATTCCATTCCCTAATATGAGGAACTGGAGAAAAAACTCTGAAAACACAGAAGAATAAATAAGCAGAAATAAAATGTTAGCTAGTCTTGAAAAATAACTAGTTACCTTAATATCCAAAATAATCAACACCTTTTCAACAAAGAACAAATGTACTTTAATAAAAAAATAAAAAAAGTAGATTTGTTAGTGTCAATATCTGATGAAGAAAATTCTGAATGAGAAAAAACATCATCAGAGAAGGATAAATCAGTATGTTGTTGGTCATTTGAAACTTCAATAATTAAGTTTGAAAAAGACCTAAAAATTTTATTAGAAGGCACGATGTCAGACAAAGCCTTTAAAATAGAATCAGAAAAATATTCTTATAAATCTTCTAAGTATTTCTTGTACATAAGATGTAAAAAGAATAGCAATATATAAAGCATAAATACTAATGGATTCTGCATGTAAAAGTTTAACATGAAACTTATAACAAACCATAGCTAAAGATAAACATTCATAACATTGAAAATAAATGAACTTAGCTTTGGTAGAACTGAACTCAGTCAACAGAAATCCCTCAGTACGTTTTGAAAAAGGAACAGTGAAATCTTGCAATATGCAATAGAAAAAAACAATATTTAAAGCAAAATTATCAAATTCCTTAAATGACAGTTTCAGGAATGGGAAAGAATGCAAAATAATAAGCTTCTAGAAACCAGAAGCAATAAAAAAAGTGAGGTTTAAATAATGTGAGGAAAAAAGTGGAACAAAAAAAGACGCCCACATTTTTTGGCGCCAAATAGGACGCCCACATTATTGGCGCCAAATACGACGCCCATATTTTTGGCGCCAAGTATGACGCCACATCCTCTGACGGCGAAACAGACGCCCACATTTTTTGGCGCAAAAAAATGTCTGAATACGCATGCGTCAAAAATGACGTTAACAGAATACAACTTCCGGCATCAACTACGGCACCGGAAATGACAAATTTTTGCGCCAAAAAAAGTCAGCGCCAAGAATGACGCAACAAAAAGAAACATTTTCTGCCTCCGCGAGCCTAACAGCATGCAGGGAAAAATGGTCAATTGAAAATTTTCAAGGTAAGGAAAAATAAATTGAATTGAAATGCATTATCCCAAATAATGAAACTGACAGTCTGAATTTTTAAAGGAATACTGATTATCCTGAATCATGGCAAATATAAGTTTAAAGACATATATTTAGAACTTTACATATAAAGTGCCTAACCATAGCTTAGAGTGTCACAAAAAATAAGACTCACTTACCCCAGGACACTCATCTACATATAGTAGATAGCCAAACCAGTACTGAAACGAGAATCAGTAGAGGCAATGGTATATAAGAGTATATCGTCGATCTGAAAAGGGAGGTAGGAGAAGAAATCTCTACGACCGATAACAGAGAACCTATGAAATAGATCCCCTAGAGGAAGACCATTGAATTCAAATAGGCAATACTCTCTTCACATCCCTCTGACATTCACTGCACTCTGAGAGGAAAACCGGGCTTCAACCTGTTGCGAAGCGCATATCAACGTAGAATCTAGCACAAACTTACTTCACCACCTCCACGGGAGGCAAAGTTTGTAAAACTGAATTGTGGGTGTGGTGAGGGGTGTATTTATAGGCATTTTAAGGTTTGGGAAACTTTGCCCCTCCTGGTAGGAATGTATATCCCATACGTCACTAGCTCATGGACTCTTGCTAATTACATGAAAGAAAAAACCTTCGTCCGAAGCCGAGAAAACAGGAAGGGAAAAGGCCCCAATGACACTGACCAGCAGATAGCCCGGATGTAAGGCTCGTGGGATACTCCTCTATCAGACCGAACTTGGCCAGTAGTCTTGTTATCCCAGCGTCGAGCCGGAATGATGATAGGAAATATCCCAGAGCAGAGAAAGTTAGTGAAACGAGGAAAGCCGCACTCACCACAGGCAGGACAGTCCCCAGCGGCAATGGCAGAGCAGTCCAAGGATGAATCACTAGAATGGTCAGACAAGCAGGGTTTGGCAACTGCAAAGCAGTCCAAGGATAAACCACTAGAATGGTCAGGCAGGCAGGTTTTGGCAACAGTAAAGCAGTCCAAGGGCACACCACTAGAATGGTTAGGCAGGCAGGGTTTGTCAAAAGTAAAGCAGTCCAAGGGCACACCACTAGAATGGTCAGGCAGGCAGAGTTCGGCAACAGTAATACAATGCAGCAATTAAGGGGTAAAGCAGGTAGAGTAGTCATTCAGGCAGGTTCAGTAACAGTAATAAGGCACATAGATAAAACGATCTGTCACACCCAGGAGCACACAAAGTAATACCTATATTTGGGCAGTGACAGATCGTTTGTAACAATTTTAAATAGGCGCAGGATTCACGCCACAAAGGTCTGACCGGCATCAGGAGCGTGCGGTGATGACGTCAGCGCCACATGCATCCGGACCAGACACTGCCCCTGGCAACGAGCAGGGAAGGAGACGCCTCGCCGCTAGCAACGGCTAGAGCGGCACAGTGTGACACCAGAAGCCTGGCTAGAGACCGCAACCTTAGATTTAACTGAGCCAACAGTCCTCCGGGAGACACAGTCGCCCAACAGCCGGTCCCCCACCACACACCCTTCACTAGCTAAGGGAACCCCAGCCGAAACTCCCAAGGAATAAGGCAAGGAAGAACCAAATGGAAACCGAAAGGTTACCACAAACGCCATAAAAGGAAAAAATCCCAAATCAAACCAAGCACGCAAAACCTGTAGACCTAGAGATCTAGCTAAAGGCCCAACATAGACTCAATGCGGAGCCAGCAACTCTCCAGATGGACAGAACAACCCAGAGAGCTTCCTCTCTCCGAAATAGGATAACCCGTCTGTCCCAACCTCCTGAAGACAGGAGAAGCCCTAAGATAGGGACCACACTTCCAAAGGAAGGATATAAGCCCCCCAAAGACAAAAGGGGGCTGGCAAAAGGGCCAGAGCACCTGCCCCCAGGACACAGCCATAAGCTGAACCAAGAGAACAAATCTCCAACGCCCTGACCTGGAAGGAATCCCCTGAAGATTTTAACTTGTTAGCACACAGACAAGGTGCTATAACTGCAGTGGTTCCACAGCGAACCCTCTGCTTGCAGAGCAGCGAAGCCATCACACTATTTCAGCAAGCTGACCAAGGGAAACCGACCAATAAGCGAAAGGCAAGCCCAAGGAGCATCTGCACCCAGAAAAACCTGGCCAACTGAACCAGTTAAACTGGACCAACCAAAGGACCCAGCCCAAGTTTCCTGGAACTGGGGAATCCCAGACCAGCTGTATATCCTAACAGTTCAGTACAAACCGCAACAGGATCCACAAAGGAAACGCTGAGTGAGAACCTCAGCCACCGGAAAAACCAGAGCGAGGAGAGGCCCGAGCCACCAAACAAACAAGAACCCGGAAACTGAAATCCCCTGAACGATATAAAAACCAGACTCCCGGGAGATAACCATACAATGTCCAAAGTAAACTGGACAATGAGAAAAACTTGCAAGTCCCGACCAAAAGACGAGACCACCTCTTGCCTGAGTCCAACACTCCAATGAGCTAAGGAAGCAAGTTCAACACAAGAACACTAGAGCTCTAGGCGGAAACAGCCACAAGACGACCAAGAACAAGGGGATACCTTGAGAACAAAGTCACTCGAGTAAAGGCTAGTCTCCACATCACCTCCATAAAAATCAGAAGATGAAAGAAGATGCGGAGCATCCCCAGCTCCAGGGAAGAAACCCTAACAGAGCTCAAGGAGACCACACTGCTCATGTCCCTACAAAGGAACCAACTCCCGAAGGGAACCAGGTCCCCCTAAGGAACAAGAGGAATGGACAAAGTCCAAAAGGTCTCAAGAAGATAACCACAGCAGGAACAAGTCCAAGGACAGAGCCTTAGAAGGCCAAACCACCCAAAACGGCGGGAAGGAGGCGCGAAGCCCCCAATCCTCCCAAAAGAGGAAAGAAACTCTAGGCCCCGAGGAAATCAGAGCAAGGAGAGTGACGCAGTGGAACTCCACTGACCCAGTCAACCAGATTGAAGGCTGAATAACGTCTGACACAATCCTACCTGCCATACAGAGTGCTTAGCTGAAGAAAGACAAGAAAACACACAATTAATAATGTGAGCACTCAGCGCCCCACCGGTCCAGCCAGGCAGAACAGGCGCCACGTGTCTGAATAAGCCACAGGACAAAAGATCTGAATCCCAGCAGGACCAGCCGCAGCTGGGGTCTTAACTGTCAAGTTGCCTAAATCCTTCCTCAGAGGGGAAGGTAAAACAGACAAACATAGGACTAACGTGTCCCTTAAACTTCCGAAGAAGCAACCAGAGAGAATCGAGCTCAGAAGTTCCCGAAGGAAACACATAATCAAAATTAAAAGAAATCCTAACCGGATAAAAGAAAATATAAGGCAACCCATAGGTTAACGCCCTGAAGAAAAACATAAATTATGCTTACCTGATCATTTCATTTCCATCGAGGGGAGGAGAGTCCACGGCTTCATTCATTATTGTTGGGAATTAAGAACCTGGCCACCAGGAGGAGGCAAAGACACCCAGCCAAAGGCTTAAATACCTCCCCCCACTTCCCTCATCCCAGAGTCATTCTGCCGAGGGAACAAGGAACAGGAGAAGCATCAGGGTATAAATGGTGCCAGAATATGAATTAAATTTAGGTCCCCCCATTGGAGATACAGGTGGGAGCCGTGGACTCTCCTCCCCTAGATGGAAATGAAATTATCAGGTAAGCATAATTTATGTTTTCCATTTAAAGGGGAGGAGAGTCCACGTCTTCATTCATTACAGTTGGGAACATATACCTAAGCTCTAGAGGACACTAAATGAAACCGGGAGGGTAAAAGGCAGACCCTAATCTGAGGGCACCACAGCCTGCAAAATCTTTCTCCCAAAAACAGCTTCCGCAGAAGCAAAAACGTAAAATTTGTAAAACTTTGTAAAAATGTGTGAGGACCAGGTAGCCTCCTTACAAATTTGCTCCATAGAGGCCTAGTTGAATGAGCCGTGATCCTCTGAGGAGGCTTATATCCCGCTGTCTCATAGGCCAAGAGAATCAAGATCCTCAACTAAAAGGACAAAGTAGTAGAAGATGCTTTCTGTCCCTTGCGCTTCCCTGAATACACCCCAAAGAGAGATGTAGACTGTCTGAAATCCTTTGTAGCCTGAAAATAGAACTTTAAGGCACGAACCACATCCAGGTTATTAAGTAACCTCTCCTTAGAAGAAGGGTTAGGACATAAAGGAGGAACAACCATTTCCTGATTGATGTTACGGATAGACACCACCATGGGAAGAAACCCCAAACCAGTGCGAAGCACAGCCATATCCACATGAAAAACCAGATAAGGATGCTCACATTGCAAGGCAGCCAGTTCAGATACTCTGCGTGCCAATGCAATGGCCAGCATTAAAAGAACCTTCCAGGACAGAATCTTAATGTCAATCAAGTGCATAGGCTCAAACGGAACCTTCTGCAATACCTTAAGGACCAAGTTTAAGCTCCATGGAGGAGCAGACTGTCTAAAGACAGGCCTGATTCTAGACAGAGCTTGAATAAAATATTGTATGTCAGGGAGCTCAGCAAGTCTCCTATGCAACTTGCCCGATAATGCCAAAATCTGTCCCTTTAAGGAACTGGCGGCAAGACCCTTCTCCAAACCCTCTTGGAGAAAGTACAGAATCCTGGATACTAGGGTTGCAACAATACCGATACTGGTATCGGTGCCGATACCAAGTATTTGCATTAGTACTTGCACTCATGCAAATGCACCGATACCTTCAATTCCTACCCATATTCCTGTTCTGCCAATACAAATTGCTGTTATTTGTATTATTGTACATCAGAGCAGTGTTCCAAAAGCTGCTCTACTATACAGCTGGAAGCCTACCTGGGAGAGATCACTGTACCTCATTCAGACAAACCCCTGAAGTACTGGGCAGTTAATAAACTAAGATTTAATGGCCCAAAAATATCTTTCTGACCCATGAAGTAGTGTGAAAAGTGAAAGACTGTTCAGCTTAGCGTCAAACGTCCTTATTGATAGCAGAAACAGACTTATAGCTGAACATGCAGAGATGCTTCTGTTCCTTAATAAGAACGTGTCACCAACTTTTGAAAAATTATTCTAATTGCTAGATTACCTGTTATACTGCTAGTTCTCATCTTGCACAATTATGCTCAAAATATACTGTACTCTGAGGATCATCATTAGCCAGGGCTGGACTGTAATAAAAAGCAGCCCTGGAAATATATGGATACCAGCCCTATTTTCTGTTGAGTCAGTAGAATAAAAATGCCCCATTTTTCTCAAAGGGGATTACTGGAATACTCCTATTATTTTCAGAATTAAATTATTTTACTTTCAGATTGATGAGTTATATAGGCACCCTACAACCCCCATTGCATCTAGTAATCACCCCTTTAAATTGTAGCTTTCAAGCCTCAGCTGCTGCAGCTGTTATTTATTGTTATTAATATATTTTATTGTAATATTTTCATTTATAAACATATTCTGTGAACTTTGTGACAACAAACACATAGAACTGTTTTATTATTTCAAAATGTCTTTTGATATACAGTTCATAATTATAAAGAAGTGATCTTAAATCATTAGTCTGTATTGGGCTTGGTAAACTGTCATGGGGATCCCTGGACCTCGACCCATATCGGGGTAGCTTGCAATTGAGTCTGGACACCATGAGATCCACCTCCAGCGATCCCCACCTGAGAAAAATCTCTGCAAACACTTTGGAGTGAAGAGACCATTCCCCCGGATGGAAGGATTGCCTGCTGAGAAAATCTGCTTCCCAGTTGCCACACCTGGAATGTGAATCACAGAGAGCGAACAGCTTTGGGACTCTGCCCACTTTAATATCAGAGACAACTCCCTCATGGTTAGGGAGCTCCTCGTACCCCCCCCGATGGTTGATGTAAGCCACCGAGGTAATGTTGTCGGTCTGGAATCTGATGAAGCTGAACAACCCCAGGGGAGGCCATGCCTTCAGAGCATTGTAGATTGCTCGGAGTTCCAGAATATTTATCTAAACACCCTAAACAGCTCCCCATCCTGCCAGATTCGCGTTCGTGGTCACAAAAAAACCCCAGGACGGTCTCAAGAAGGATGTCCCCATGGACAGTTGCTCCAGAAGGATCCACCAAGAGAGGGAGCTCAGAGTCCGAGCATCCATGGATATCAGCTGTGATAGATCTGAATGATCGCCATTCCACTGTCTCAACATGCACAATTGAAGAGGTCTGAGATGGAACTTGGCGAATGGAATGACATCTATGCTGGAAACCATGAGTCTGATCACCTCCATACACTGAGCCACAGAGGGGCTTGAGGAGGACTGAAGAGCAAGACAAGACGCAATCTTCCTGCGTCGATGGTCTGTGAGAAATATTTTCATGGACAGAGTCTATTATCATGCCAAGGAACTCCATCCTGTTGCTGTGAACCAGGGAACTCTTTCCTGAGTTGATCTTCCAACCTTGAGATTGGAGCAAAAGAAGAGCCCTCGAATGATCCTCTGCGAGACTGAGCGACAGCACCTGGACTAGTCATATATATCCAGCACAGGGAATGTTTGAAGGTGTGCCAGCGTCCAGGTTCCTGCCAGAACCCACAAATGCAAATGTAGAGACAAAAATGAAGCAGCACCACCAAAAAGCGTTTCTTCAAGGTGTTTTATTCAGCTTGAGGAGCAGCCAGACCCAATATAGTTAAACAACAACGTTTCGGACACAGTCCTTAGTCATGTATGGCTAAACTATACACATAATCATCTTTAAATACCCTCCTAGCCCCACCCACACACCTGTGAAGTTTGTACATTTCAAATTAACCCTTTACATACCACTCAAGGTACACAGGTAATTATCAACAAAAAACATTTCAGTAATTTTCAAGTGAAACACACCAACCTTATATATATTAAAGTATAGTTAAATATACATACATATATCAAGTAAATTAGCAGAACAGAATCCATAATCATCTGTAACAAAAGTTTAACTATATTGGGTCTGGCTATTATATTGTTTAACTATATTGGGTCTGGCTGCTCCTCAAGCTGAATAAAACACCTTGAAGAAACGCTTTTTGGTGGTGCTGCTTCATTTTTGTCTCTACATTAGCACCTGGACTAGGATGTCGTCCAGATAGGGCACCATAGCAATGCCTCTGGCCACTGCAAGTAGCGCCCCCAGAACCTTTGTGAAGACTCTTGGGGCCGTCACCAGATCAAAGGGGAGGTCCACAAACTAGAAGTGTTGGTCCAGAAACGCAAATCTTAGGAACTTTAAGTGGTCCCTGTGAATTGGCACATGAAGGTAAGCGTCCAAGTCTATAGTTGTCATGAACTCTCCCTCTTGAACTAGGGGCAGAATAGATCTGATCTTTTCCATTTTGAACAATGGAACACTCAGAAACTTGTTTAAGCACTTTAGGTCCAGAATAGGGCGGAACGGAACATACCCTCCTTCTTTGGAAACACAAAAAGATTTGAAAATTACCCTAGACCCCTTTCTGCATGCGGTACTGGTACGATAATGCTGATAGAGGAGAGATCCCTCACACACTCTAGAATGGCCTCTCTCTGGTCTTGAAGACAGGTTTGACAGGAGGAATCTGCCCCTGGGCGGATGGGATCTAAACCCTATCCAGCAACCCTGGGCGACAACCTCCAGAACCCAAGGGTCCTGAACTTCCTGTAACCAGGCTTTTGAGAAGAGAGAGCCTTCTTATCCTGCGGAATGAAAGCTCCCTTGCCTCCCGTAACAGTGGATATGATCGAATCCAATCCTGGACAGAACAGAATCTTTTCTTGAAAAAGGCAGGGACAACAGCCTCGATTTAGAGGTCATGTCCACAGACCAAGAATTTAGCCACAGAGCCCTGCAAGCTAAAACGGAAAAACCTGACACCTTAGCGTTCAGGCGATTAATTTGCATATTGGCATCACAGATGAAAGAATTGGCGACCTTCAGTGCCTTAATCTTATCCTTTATCTCATCAACGGAAGTCTCCCCCTCGACCATTTCACACAGGGATTCACACCAATATGTCGCAGCTCTGGAAACCGCAGCTACGGCCGCTGCCGGCTGTAAGACAAACCCTGTGTGTCGAAACATCTTCCTTAACATGTTTTCAACTTTTTATCCATGGGCTCTTTAAACGACGAACTATCCTCGAGGGGAATAGTCCGCTTTGCGAGTGTGGAGATAGCACCACACACCTTAGCTTGAGCTGTGGGGTACTGTCCCTGAGAGTCCGGAACGGGTAACAGTTTCTTAAAGGAAGCAGGGGAAAAGGGAGAACCTAATCGCTCCCTTCATTCTTAATAATAATAGCCATCTTCACAGGAACCAGGAAGGCCAGAGGCACCACCCTGTCCTCATATACCTTATCAAGTTAGAAATCGCAGGTTCCTCCGGATGCTTCGGTTCCGGAACCTCCAGACTAGCAAGCACTTGCTTCAGCAAAAAGCACAAATTCTCGATCCTAAACCTAAAGTCAGGCTCCTCCACAGCCGGAGGTTTAGATGACACGGACTCTGAATCAGAAGGGGCCTCCTCCGAAGAGTTGGAGTGGGCCTCGTCATCGTATAACTCCTCTGATATTTCCATAGGCGTAGACAACCCCTGGGTCGGGCCGCCATGATACGCCCTACGCTTGAGCTTAGCATAACATGGTAAGGCATAGATCACTTTCGATACCGCCAATTGCAGTTGATCCGCAAAATCTGATGGCCAACGAATCTCTCCCGCAGGAGTAATGGTTGGACCCTGGGGCGCTGCATGCGCAATTGGAGATGAATGCAGGGAACCCACCTCACGGAACGGCTCAGTAATACTAGACATCCATTTACTTTTAGATGTCGTAACTTTATTAAAGGCATGTGGAAAATAGTGGAGCAGGCTGTTCTACCAGAACCTCCTCACAATAAACACAGAAAACAGAATTTATGTTTACCTGATAAATTACTTTCTCCAACGGTGTGTCCGGTCCACGGCGTCATCCTTACTTGTGGGATATTCTCTTCCCCAACAGGAAATGGCAAAGAGCCCAGCAAAGCTGGTCACATGATCCCTCCTAGGCTCCGCCTTCCCCAGTCATTCGACCGACGTAAAGGAGGAATATTTGCATAGGAGAAATCATATGATACCGTGGTGACTGTAGTTAGAGAAATTAAATCATCAGACCTGATTAAAAAACCAGGGCGGGCCGTGGACCGGACACACCGTTGGAGAAAGTAATTTATCAGGTAAACATAAATTCTGTTTTCTCCAACATAGGTGTGTCCGGTCCACGGCGTCATCCTTACTTGTGGGAACCAATACCAAAGCTTTAGGACACGGATGATGGGAGGGAGCAAATCAGGTCACCTAGATGGAAGGCACCACGGTTTGCAAAACCTTTCTCCCAAAAATAGCCTCAGAAGAAGCAAAAGTATCAAATTTGTAAAATTTGGTAAAAGTGTGCAGTGAAGACCAAGTCGCTGCCTTACATATCTGATCAACAGAAGCCTCGTTCTTGAAGGCCCATGTGGAAGCCACAGCCCTAGTGGAATGAGCTGTGATTCTATCAGGAGGCTGCCGTCCGGCAGTCTCATAAGCCAATCTGATGATGCTTTTAAGCCAAAAAGAGAGAGAGGTAGAAGTTGCTTTTTGACCTCTCCTTTTACCAGAATAAACAACAAACAAGGAAGATGTTTGTCTGAAATCCTTTGTAGCCTCTAAATAGAATTTTAGAGCACGAACTACATCCAAATTGTGCAACAAACGTTCCTTCTTTGAAACTGGATTCGGACACAAAGAAGGCACAACTATCTCCTGGTTAATATTTTTGTTAGAAACAACTTTCGGAAGAAAACCAGGTTTAGTACGCAAAACCACCTTATCTGCATGGAACACCAGATAAGGAGGAGAACACTGCAGAGCAGATAACTCTGAAACTCTTCTAGCAGAAGAAATTGCAACCAAAAACAAAACTTTCCAAGATAATAACTTAATATCTACGGAATGTAAGGGTTCAAACGGAACCCCTTGAAGAACTGAAAGAACTAAATTGAGACTCCAAGGAGGAGTCAAAGGTTTGTAAACAGGCTTGATTCTAACCAGAGCCTGAACAAAAGCCTGAACATCTGGCACAGCTGCCAGCTTCTTGTGAAGTAAAACAGATAAAGCAGAAATCTGTCCCTTCAAAGAACTTGCAGATAATCCTTTCTCCAAACCCTCTTGTAGAAAGGATAGAATCTTAGGAATTTTTACCCTGTTCCATGGGAATCCTTTCGATTCGCACCAACAGATATATTTCTTCCATACTTTATGGTAAATTTTCCTAGTTACAGGCTTTCTAGCCTGAATAAGAGTATCAATGACAGAATCTGAGAACCCACGCTTTGATAAAATCAAGCGTTCAATCTCCAAGCAGTCAGTTGGAGTGATGCCAGATTCGGATGTTCGAACGGACCTTGAACAAGAAGGTCCCGTCTCAAAGGTAGCTTCCATGGTGGAGCCGATGACATATTCACCAGGTCTGCATACCAAGTTCTGCGTGGCCACGCAGGAGCTATCAAGATCACCGAAGCCCTCTCTTGATTGATCCTGGCTACCAGCCTGGGAATGAGAGGAAACGGTGGGAACACATAAGCTAGGTTGAAGGTCCAGGGCGCTACTAGTGCATCTACTAGAGTCGCCTTGGGATCCCTGGATCTGGACCCGTAGCAAGGAACCTTGAAGTTCTGACGAGACGCCATCAGATCCATGTCTGGAATGCCCCATAATTGAGTTATTTGGGCAAAGATTTCCGGATGGAGTTCCCACTCCCCCGGATGAAATGTCTGACGATTCAGAAAATCCGCTTCCCAATTTTCCACTCCTGGGATGTGGATTGCAGACAAGTGGCAGGAGTGAAGCTCCGCCCATTGAATTACTTTGGTCACTTCTTCCATCGCCAGGGAACTCCTTGTTCCCCCCTGATGGTTGATATATGCAACAGTCGTCATGTTGTCTGATTGAAACCTTATGAATTTGGCCTTTGCTAGTTGAGGCCAAGCCTTGAGAGCATTGAATATCGCTCTCAGTTCCAGAATGTTTATCGGGAGAAGAGATTCTTCCCGAGACCATAGACCCTGAGCCTTCAGGTGTTTCCAGACCGCGCCCCAGCCCACCAGGCTGGCGTCGGTCGTTACAATGACCCACTCTGGTCTTCTGAAGCTCATCCCTTGGGACAGGTTGTCCAGGGTCAGCCACCAACGGAGTGAATCTCTGGTCCTCTGATCTACTTGGATCGTCGGGGACAAATCTGTATAATCCCCATTCCACTGTCTGAGCATGCACAGTTGTAATGGTCTTAGATGAATTCGCGCAAAAGGAACTATGTCCATTGCCGCAACCATCAAACCTATTACTTCCATGCACTGTGCTATGGAAGGAAGAAGAACAGAATGAAGTACTTGACAAGAGCTTAGAAGTTTTGATTTTCTGGCTTCTGTCAGAAAAATCTTCATTTCCAAGGAGTCTATTATTGTTCCCAAGAAGGGAACTCTTGTTGACGGGAATAGAGAACTTTTTTCTACGTTCACTTTCCACCCGTGAGATCTGAGAAAGGCTAGGGCAATGTCCGTATGAGCCTTTGCTTGTGGTAGAGACGACGCTTGAATCAGTATGTCGTCCAAGTAGGGTACTACTGCAATGCCCCTTGCACCGCTAGAAGGGACCCTAGTACCTTTGTGAAAATTCTTGGAGCAGTGGCTAGTCCGAATGGAAGTGCCACAAACTGGTAATGCTTGTCCAGAAAGGCGAATCTTAGGAACCGATGATGTTCCTTGTGGATAGGAATATGTAGATATGCATCCTTTAAATCCACCGTGGTCATGAATTGACCTTCCTGGATGGTAGGAAGAATTGTCCGAATGGTTTCCATCTTGAACGATGGGACCTTGAGAAATTTGTTTAGGATCCTGAGATCCAAAATTGGCCTGAATGTTCCCTCTTTTTTGGGAACTATGAACAGATTGGAGTAAAACCCCATCCCTTGTTCTCCTAATGGAACAGGATGAATCACTCCCATTTTTAACAGGTCTTCTACACAATGTAAGAATGCCTGTCTTTTTATTTGGTCTGAAGACAATTGAGACCTGTGGAACCTTCCCCTTGGGGGTAGTTCCTTGAATTCCAGGAGATAACCTTGAGAAACTATTTCTAACGCCCAAGGATCCTGAACATCTCTTGCCCAAGCCTGAGCGAAGAGAGAGAGTCTGCCCCCCACCAGATCCGGTCCTGGATCGGGGGCCAGCATCTCATGCTGTCTTGGTAGCGGTAGCGGGCTTCTTGGCCTGCTTACCTTTGTTCCAGCCTTGCATCGGTCTCCAGGCTGGCTTGGTTTGAGAAGAATTACCCTCTTGCTTAGAGGATGTAGAATTTGAGGCTGGTCCGTTTCTGCGAAAGGGACGAAAATTTATTTTATTTTTAGCCTTAAAAGACCTATCCTGAGGAAGGGCGTGGCCCTTTCCCCCAGTGATGTCTGAAATAATCTCTTTCAAGTCAGGGCCAAACAGCGTTTTCCCCTTGAAAGGGATGTTAAGCAATCTGTTCTTGGAGGACACATCCGCTGACCAAGACTTCAGCCAAAGCGCTCTGCGCGCCACAATAGCAAAACCTGAATTTTTCGCCGCTAATCTAGCTAATTGCAAAGTGGCGTCTAAGGTAAAAGAGTTAGCCAATTTAAGTGCTTGAACTCTGTCCATAACCTCCTCATAAGAGGATGCTTGATTGAGCGACTTTTCTAGTTCCTCGAACCAGAAACACGCTGCTGTAGTGACAGGAACAATGCATGAAATTGGTTGTAGAAGGTAACCTTGCTGAACAAACATCTTTTTAAGCAAACCCTCTAATTTTTTATCCATAGGATCTTTGAAAACACAACTATCTTCTATAGGGATAGTGGTGCGTTTGTTTAGAGTAGAAACCGCCCCCTCGACCTTGGGGACTGTCTGCCATAAGTCCTTCCTGGGGTCGACCATAGGAAATAATTTCTTAAATATAGGGGGAGGGACAAAAGGTATGCCGGGCCTTTCCCATTCTTTATTTACAATGTCCGCCACCCGCTTGGGTATAGGAAAAGCTTCGGGGGGCACCGGGACCTCTAGGAACCTGTCCATCTTACATAATTTCTCTGGAATGACCAAATTGTCACAATCATCCAGAGTAGATAACACCTCCTTAAGCAGAGCGCGGAGATGTTCCAATTTAAATTTAAATGTAATAACGTCAGGTTCAGCTTGTTGAGAAATTTTTCCTGAATCTGAAATTTCTCCCTCAGACAAAACCTCCCTAGCCCCTTCAGACTGGTGTAAGGGCATGTCAGAACCATTATCATCAGCGTCCTCATGCTCTTCAGTATCTAAAACAGAGCAGTCGCGCTTTCGCTGATAAGTGGGCATTTTGGCTAAAATGTTTTTAATAGAATTATCCATTACAGCCGTTAATTGTTGCATAGTAAGGAGGATTGGCGCACTAGATTCACTAGGGACCTCCTGAGTGGGCAAGACTGGTGTAGACATAGAAGGAGATGATGCAGTACCATGCTTACTCCCCTCACTTAAGGAATCATTTTGGGCAACATTTTGGGCAACATTATTATCAGTGGCATCATTGTCCCTACTTTGTTTGTCACATTCATCACATATATTTAAATGGAGAGGAACCTTGGCTTCCGAACATACAGAACATCGTCTATCCGATAGTTCAGACATGTTAATAGGCATAAACTTGATAACAAAGCACAAAAAACGTTTTAAAATAAAACCGTTACTGTCTCTTTAAATTTTAAACTGAACACACTTTTTTACTGAATATACGCAAAAGTATGAAGGAAATGTTCAAAATTCACCAAAATTTCACCACAGTGTCATAAAGCCTTAAAAGTATTGCACACCAAATTTGAAAGCTTTAACTCTTAAAATAACGGAACCGGAGCCGTTTTTACATTTAACCCCTATACAGTCCCTGGTATCTGCTTTGCTGAGACCCAACCAAGCCCAGAGGGGAATACGATACCAAATGACGCCTTCAAAAAGCTTTTTCAGTGGATCTGAGCTCCTCACACATGCATCTGCATGCCTTGCTTCTCAAAAACAACTGCGCATTAGTGGCGCGAAAATGAGGCTCTGCCTATGACTAGAAAAGGCCCCCAGTGAAAAAGGTGTCCAATACAGTGCCTGCTGTTTTTTTAATAAAATTCCCAAGATTAAAATAACTCTCCAAAGATATAAACCAATAAATATGCTTATAAAGTAATCGTTTTGGCCCAGAAAAATGTCTACCAGTCTTTAAAGCCCTTGTGAAGCCCTTTTATTCTTATATTGAAAATTAAGAAAATGGCTTACCGGATCCCATAGGGAAAATGACAGCTTCCAGCATTACCAAGTCTTGTTAGAAATGTGTCATACATCAAGCAGCCAAAGTCTGCTCACTGTTTCCCCCTAAACACAAAAAAAACTCTGAGCCATCTC
Source organism: Bombina bombina (assembly GCF_027579735.1). Lineage (NCBI taxonomy): Eukaryota > Metazoa > Chordata > Amphibia > Anura > Bombinatoridae > Bombina > Bombina bombina. The sequence goes on from NC_069500.1 coordinate 1,184,352,653, forward strand.
CGTGGAGATGTTGCCTGTGCAACGGCAAAGAGAATGACTGGGGAAGGCGGAGCCTAGGAGGGATCATGTGACCAGCTTTGCTGGGCTCTTTGCCATTTCCTGTTGGGGAAGAGAATATCCCACAAGTAAGGATGACGCCGTGGACCGGACACACCTATGTTGGAGAAATGAGACCTTGTTAAAGAGGGCGAACCCTCTAACGCGTCAGAGTCCTCCATAGCTTGCACTGTTATTACGGACTAGATTAACTTAATAAATAGGCACACTCCAATGGCCGGGGCACTCACCACCTCCTATGACCCGGACTACAGAAACCGTTTCGTCTCCTGCGCCACCGATCAACAGAGGAAGAGAGTAACCACACCCGGTCACATGGAATGCCTGGCAGGACCGAGACTGCCTAAGGAGAAAACGGGCCAAAAAAACAGAATTTATGTTTACCTGATAAATTACTTTCTCCAACGGTGTGTCCGGTCCACGGCGTCATCCTTACTTGTGGGATATTCTCTTCCCCAACAGGAAATGGCAAAGAGCCCAGCAAAGCTGGTCACATGATCCCTCCTAGGCTCCGCCTACCCCAGTCATTCGACCGACGTTAAGGAGGAATATTTGCATAGGAGAAACCATATGAAACCGTGGTGACTGTAGTTAAAGAAAATAAATTATCAGACCTGATTAAAAAACCAGGGCGGGCCGTGGGCCGGACACACCGTTGGAGAAAGTAATTTATCAGGTAAACATAAATTCTGTTTTCTCCAACATAGGTGTGTCCGGTCCACGGCGTCATCCTTACTTGTGGGAACCAATACCAAAGCTTTAGGACACGGATGATGGGAGGGAGCAAATCAGGTCACCTAGATGGAAGGCACCACGGCTTGCAAAACCTTTCTCCCAAAAATAGCCTCAGAAGAAGCAAAAGTATCAAACTTGTAAAATTTGGTAAAAGTGTGCAGTGAAGACCAAGTCGCTGCCCTACATATCTGATCAACAGAAGCCTCGTTCTTGAAGGCCCATGTGGAAGCCACAGCCCTAGTGGAATGAGCTGTGATTCTTTCGGGAGGCTGCCGTCCGGCAGTCTCGTAAGCCAATCTGATGATGCTTTTAATCCAAAAAGAGAGAGAGGTAGAAGTTGCTTTTTGACCTCTCCTTTTACCGGAATAAACAACAAACAAGGAAGATGTTTGTCTAAAATCCTTTGTAGCATCTAAATAGAATTTTAGAGCGCGAACAACATCCAAATTGTGCAACAAACGTTCCTTCTTCGAAACTGGTTTCGGACACAGAGAAGGTACGATAATCTCCTGGTTAATGTTTTTGTTAGAAACAACTTTTGGAAGAAAACCAGGTTTAGTACGTAAAACCACCTTATCTGCATGGAACACCAGATAAGGAGGAGAACACTGCAGAGCAGATAATTCTGAAACTCTTCTAGCAGAAGAAATTGCAACCAAAAACAAAACTTTCCAAGATAATAACTTAATATCAACGGAATGTAAGGGTTCAAACGGAACCCCCTGAAGAACTGAAAGAACTAAGTTGAGACTCCAAGGAGGAGTCAAAGGTTTGTAAACAGGCTTGATTCTAACCAGAGCCTGAACAAAGGCTTGAACATCTGGCACAGCTGCCAGCTTTTTGTGAAGTAACACAGACAAGGCAGAAATCTGTCCCTTCAGGGAACTTGCAGATAATCCTTTTTCCAATCCTTCTTGAAGGAAGGATAGAATCTTAGGAATCTTAACCTTGTCCCAAGGGAATCCTTTAGATTCACACCAACAGATATATTTTTTCCAAATTTTGTGGTAAATCTTTCTAGTTACAGGCTTTCTGGCCTGAACAAGAGTATCGATAACAGAATCTGAGAACCCTCGCTTCGATAAGATCAAGCGTTCAATCTCCAAGCAGTCAGCTGGAGTGAGACCAGATTCGGATGTTCGAACGGACCTTGAACAAGAAGGTCTCGTCTCAAAGGTAGCTTCCATGGTGGAGCCGATGACATATTCACCAGATCTGCATACCAAGTCCTGCGTGGCCACGCAGGAGCTATCAAGATCACCGACGCCCTTTCCTGATTGATCCTGGCTACCAGCCTGGGGATGAGAGGAAACGGCGGGAATACATAAGCTAGTTTGAAGGTCCAAGGTGCTACTAGTGCATCCACTAGAGCCGCCTTGGGATCCCTGGATCTGGACCCGTAGCAAGGAACTTTGAAGTTCTGACGAGAGGCCATCAGATCCATGTCTGGAATGCCCCACAGTTGAGTGACTTGGGCAAAGATTTCCGGATGGAGTTCCCACTCCCCCGGATGCAATGTCTGACGACTCAGAAAATCCGCTTCCCAATTTTCCACTCCTGGGATGTGGATAGCAGACAGGTGGCAGGAGTGAGACTCCGCCCATAGAATGATTTTGGTCACTTCTTCCATCGCCAGGGAACTCCTTGTTCCCCCCTGATGGTTGATGTACGCAACAGTTGTCATGTTGTCTGATTGAAACCGTATGAACTTGGCCCTCGCTAGCTGAGGCCAAGCCTTGAGAGCATTGAATATCGCTCTCAGTTCCAGAATATTTATCGGTAGAAGAGCTTCTTCCCGAGACCAAAGACCCTGAGCTTTCAGGGATCCCCAGACCGCGCCCCAGCCCATCAGACTGGCGTCGGTCGTGACAATGACCCACTCTGGTCTGCGGAAGGTCATCCCTTGTGACAGGTTGTCCAGGGACAGCCACCAACGGAGTGAGTCTCTGGTCCTCTGATTTACTTGTATCCTCGGAGACAAGTTTGTATAGTCCCCATTCCACTGACTGAGCATGCACAGTTGTAATGGTCTTAGATGAATGCGCGCAAAAGGAACTATGTCCATTGCCGCTACCATCAAACCTATCACTTCCATGCACTGCGCTATGGAAGGAAGAGGAACGGAATGAAGTATCCGACAAGAGTCTAGAAGTTTTGTTTTTCTGGCCTCTGTCAGAAAAATCCTCATTTCTAAGGAGTCTATTATTGTCCCCAAGAAGGGAACCCTTGTTGACTGAGATAGAGAACTCTTTTCCACGTTCACTTTCCATCCGTGAGATCTGAGAAAGGCCAGGACAATGTCCGTGTGAGCCTTTGCTTGAGGAAGGGACGACGCTTGAATCAGAATGTCGTCCAAGTAAGGTACTACAGCAATGCCCCTTGGTCTTAGCACAGCTAGAAGGGACCCTAGTACCTTTGTGAAAATCCTTGGAGCAGTGGCTAATCCGAAAGGAAGCGCCACGAACTGGTAATGCTTGTCCAGGAATGCGAACCTTAGGAACCGATGATGTTCCTTGTGGATAGGAATATGTAGATACGCATCCTTTAAATCCACCGTGGTCATGAATTGACCTTCCTGGATGGAAGGAAGAATTGTTCGAATGGTTTCCATTTTGAACGATGGAACCTTGAGAAACTTGTTTAAGATCTTGAGATCTAAGATTGGTCTGAACGTTCCCTCTTTTTTGGGAACTATGAACAGATTGGAGTAGAACCCCATCCCTTGTTCTCCTAATGGAACAGGATGAATCACTCCCATTTTTAACAGGTCTTCTACACAACGTAAGAATGCCTGTCTTTTTATGTGGTCTGAAGACAACTGAGACCTGTGGAACCTCCCCCTTGGGGGAAGCCCCTTGAATTCCAGAAGATAACCTTGGGAGACTATTTCTAGCGCCCAAGGATCCAGAACATCTCTTGCCCAAGCCCGAGCGAAGAGAGAGAGTCTGCCCCCCACCAGATCCGGTCCCGGATCGGGGGCCAACATTTCATGCTGTCTTGGTAGCAGTGGCAGGTTTCTTGGCCTGCTTTCCCTTGTTCCAGCCTTGCATTGGTCTCCAAGCTGGCTTGGCTTGAGAAGTATTACCCTCTTGCTTAGAGGACGTAGCACTTTGGGCTGGTCCGTTTCTACGAAAGGGACGAAAATTAGGTTTATTTTTGGCCTTGAAAGGCCGATCCTGAGGAAGGGCATGGCCCTTACCCCCAGTGATATCAGAGATAATCTCTTTCAAGTCAGGGCCAAACAGCGTTTTCCCCTTGAAAGGAATGTTAAGTAGCTTGTTCTTGGAAGACGCATCAGCTGACCAAGATTTCAACCAAAGCGCTCTGCGCGCCACAATAGCAAACCCAGAATTCTTAGCCGCTAACCTAGCCAATTGCAAAGTGGCGTCTAGGGTGAAAGAATTAGCCAATTTGAGAGCATTGATTCTGTCCATAATCTCCTCATAAGGAGGAGAATCACTATCGACCGCCTTTACCAGCTCATCGAACCAGAAACACGCGGCTGTAGTGACAGGGACAATGCATGAAATTGGTTGTAGAAGGTAACCCTGCTGAACAAACATCTTTTTAAGTAAACCTTCTAATTTTTTATCCATAGGATCTTTGAAAGCACAACTATCTTCTATGGGTATAGTGGTGCGTTTGTTTAAAGTGTAAACCGCTCCCTCGACCTTGGGGACTGTCTGCCATAAGTCCTTTCTGGGGTCGACCATAGGAAACAATTTTTTAAATATGGGGGGAGGGACGAAAGGAATACCGGGCCTTTCCCATTCTTTATTTACAATGTCCGCCACCCGCTTGGGTATAGGAAAAGCTTCTGGGAGCCCCAGGACCTCTAGGAACTTGTCCATTTTACATAGTTTCTCTGGGATGACCAACTTGTCACAATCATCCAGAGTGGATAATACCTCCTTAAGCAGAATGCGGAGATGTTCCAACTTAAATTTAAACGTAATCACATCAGGTTCAGCTTGTTGAGAAATGTTCCCTGAATCAGTAATTTCTCCCTCAGACAAAACCTCCCTGGCCCCATCAGACTGGTTTAGGGGCCCTTCAGAACCATTATTATCAGCGTCGTCATGCTCTTCAGTATCTAAAACAGAGCAGTCGCGCTTACGCTGATAAGTGTGCATTTTGGCTAAAATGTTTTTGACAGAATTATCCATTACAGCCGTTAATTGTTGCATAGTAAGGAGTATTGGCGCGCTAGATGTACTAGGGGCCTCCTGAGTGGGCAAGACTCGTGTAGACGAAGGAGGGAATGATGCAGTACCATGCTTACTCCCCTCACTTGAGGAATCATCTTGGGCATCATTGTCATTGTCACATAAATCACATTTATTTAAATGAGAAGGAACTCTGGCTTCCCCACATTCAGAACACAGTCTATCTGGTAGTTCAGACATGTTAAACAGGCATAAACTTGATAACAAAGTACAAAAAACGTTTTAAAATAAAACCGTTACTGTCACTTTAAATTTTAAACTGAACACACTTTATTACTGCAATTGCGAAAAAATATGAAGGAATTGCTCAAAATTCACCAAAATTTCACCACAGCGTCTTAAAGCCTTAAAAGTATTGCACCCCAAATTTGGAAGCTTTAACCCTTAAAATAACGGAACCGGAGCCGTTTTTAACTTTAACCCCTTTACAGTCCCTGGTGTCTGCTTTGCTGAGACCCAACCAAGCCCAAAGGGGAATACGATACCAAATGACGCCTTCAGAAAGTCTTTTCTATGTATCAGAGCTCCTCACACATGCGACTGCATGTCATGCCTCTCAAAAACAAGTGCGCAACACCGGCGCGAAAATGAGGCTCTGCCTATGATTTGTGAAAGCCCCTAAAGAGAAAGGTGTCTAAAAAAGTGCCTGCCGATATAAACTTATCAAAATACCCAGATTAAAGGATTCCTCAAGGCTAAATATGTGTTAATAATGAATCGATTTAGCCCAGAAAAAGTCTACAGTCTTAATAAGCCCTTGTGAAGCCCTTATTTACAATCTTAATAAACATGGCTTACCGGATCCCATAGGGAAAATGACAGCTTCCAGCATTACATCGTCTTGTTAGAATGTGTCATACCTCAAGCAGCAAGAGACTGCTCACTGTTCCCCCAACTGAAGTTAATTCCTCTCAACAGTCCTGTGTGGAACAGCCATGGATTTTAGTAACGGTTGCTAAAATCATTTTCCTCATACAAACAGAAATCTTCATCTCTTTTCTGTTTCTGAGTAAATAGTACATACCAGCACTATTTTAAAATAACAAACTCTTGATTGAATAATAAAAACTACAGTTAAACACTAAAAAACTCTAAGCCATCTCCGTGGAGATGTTGCCTGTACAACGGCAAAGAGAATGACTGGGGTAGGCGGAGCCTAGGAGGGATCATGTGACCAGCTTTGCTGGGCTCTTTGCCATTTCCTGTTGGGGAAGAGAATATCCCACAAGTAAGGATGACGCCGTGGACCGGACACACCTATGTTGGAGAAAAGGGCCGCGTAATCCTCCCGTAAGTCACCTGAAAGTTCCACACATTGCCAGAGCCTCATCTCGCACATAACGCAGCAATGACACAATAACCAATATCATGTATAAACCCCCCTGTTCAATAATCCCCCTTCCAGGAACATTAACCCTTGATTGATTCTTTAAAGATAAAAGGCGTCACACTGTGACCCTGTCTTCCGTGTTATCATTATGTAATAAAAAAAATGAAACAATTTTACCAGAATTAATGCTGTGGAACAGGAACACGGCCCATCAAGTGTGACAGGTTAGTAGCCTCGCTCCTGACATGGACTTGAGTGTAAAAAGCAGGCAGCGAAACTTGTCAACGCTGATTGCTGGTGGAGCTGTTAATATGAGTCGGGATGGTTTTGCAGAAAGACTCTCCCTGCATCTCCAGACTCTAACTTTCACCCATGCTCTCACTGAGAGGCTGAAAGGACTACTTAAAACTCCAGTCCAAATGCAAAGAGTACTACCCTCCATAAGAGACTTCTCCGATTTTCAGTGCCGTCTGCCTGTGACGAAAGGCAAAGAATGACTGGGGGATGAGGGAAGTGGGGGAAGTTTTTAAATACATATATACACACACACACCTGCAAGATCGTTCCTTACGGGAAACAAATAAATTACAGTACATTCTGATGAAGTAAAATAAAACGATCTTACCGGAATCAACACCGTGGAACAGGAACACGGCCCCTCAAGTGTGACAAATAGTAGCAGTGCCTCCGCCATGGACTTGAGAGAAGAAAGCAGGCAGCGAAGTGAAGTTCGACAATGCGGATTGCTTGTGGAGCTGTTAATGAGTTGGGATGGTTTCGCAGAAAGACCCTCACTGAGAGACTGATAGGATTATTTAAAGCTCTCGTCCCATGTTGAAGAAGAGTACTACCCTCCATAAGAGACAAAACAAACTTCTGACACTTCTCTGCCAACCTCCTTGGACGAAAGGCAAAGAATGACTGGGAGATGAGGGAACTGGGAGGAGTATTTAAGCCTTTGGCTGGGGTGTCTTTGCCTCCTCCTGGTGGCCAGGTTCTTATTTCCCAAAAGTAATGAATGCAGTTGTTGACTCTTTCCATTTAGGAAGAAAATTGCATGCTATCTGAATCATGAAAGAAAAATGTTGTGTTTCATACCCCTTTAAAAATGAGCCAAGCATGTGTAAACTAAAACACTTTCCAAAAACTGCCAAAATGTTACCGTCTTGTTTGTATTTGAATTAATTACTGATGTTCTAATAGCGTTTTACTCTCCCTGCAACAAACTACACAGTAATTACTTAGCTCAGTCCAAGAGCTCATTCTATCGGACTTTAAATGGACACAGCAAGAGATTAAAATAAACTTTTTAAACGGTTTAAATTTGTTTTGCTTCCACAACAACAACAAGACAGTTTTAAATGCTTATAAAGAATTTACTTCACATGCAACTCTGTTTTTCTGTATTGAATAATAAATATGGAACTCACCTTATTTTTACACAAGTCTTCATAGGAACAATCAAATTTCTTCTTCTTTGCCCATTTAAGCACATTGTCTGGATCTAATACAACTATGCCAACTAAAAATGCCTTGGGAAAATAAAGTTCATATACTTATTATTATAACAGAAAAAAGGTAAATACAATATTTTCAGATGCATGTCAATGCTTCAGTTTTATACAAGAATTCAAAGCTCAATAACGTATTACTAGAGATTAAACTGAAGATCATAGGCTGACACAGTTACAGAACAAGCACCACACCATCCACCAGTAGCTCAGCCAACTATTCACGTCAGTCCACACTCTATGACCCACTCAGCAAACAGCCACAGCACAAGCAGGAATTCATTTGGTGAGATAGAAAGCTAAAACAGTTAGGATTTAGAAGAGCATTGTCTAAAATATCTGATAATGACTAAAAAAATATAAAAAAATTCACCTGTAAGCTTTCACCATGCACAAAAACTTGAACAACAGGTTCACTCCTTGTGTAAATATTTTCAATTCTTTCTGGTGCAATGTATTCCCCTTGTGCCAGTTTAAATATGTGTTTTTTTCGGTCAATAATTTTCAAGGTACCATTCTGAAAAAGGAGAGTAAAAAAAAAAAAAAAGTTAAAGTAGACATGATTTCTACATCTGAAGAACAGACCCGTGAAGTCTTGAAAGCTTATGGAATACAAAATCCTTGATTTTGTTTGGTCCATTAAAAAGGTATCACAAGCTACTATAGGAACTTGTAGGACCAATACGGCAACAAACCTTTGTCTGCATTATTAAAAACTTGAAACTAACTAAATAATTCCTAACTAAAATATATAGTTCACATGCCCAAGTCTGGGTGCAAAGCCCATAGAGAAAATTACAAAACAAAATTAACACAACACATAGAAAGTCTGGCACTCTTGCAAGCTAGATTAAAAGCAAAATGGAAGAGTTGGTTACAGTATTTGGCCAAATGGTGGTTATGCCCAGGACCACGTCAAGGTCTATTATTTCCTGGGTCCCTAACCTACAGCCACACAGCATGCCTTCAACCAAACACACTGAGATACAAGCAAGAATAAGACAGACCCTTTGTAATTTCCCTAAACACATACAAAACGAGGAAATAGACCACTCTCAAACCGGACTGGGTACACATCCCATGACTGCAAAGCTCTCAGCCCTGTGTGCTCACCAGCATATAGTAATACACTTATCACATTTGTGATAACCTTGTATCTAAGCCTCTGCAGACTGCCCCCTTATCTCAGTTCTTTTGACAGACTTGCATTTCAGACAATCAGTGCTGTTTCATAAATAACTCCATGGGAGTGAACACAATGTTATCTATATGGCATATATGAACTAGCGCTGTCTAGATGTGCAAAACTGTCAACATGCATTGAGATAAGTGGCAGCCTTCAAGGGCTTAAAAATTAGTATATGAGCCTAGCTAGGTTTAGCTTTCAACAAAGAATATCAAGAGAACAAAGCAAATTTGATTATGAAAATAAACTGGAAAGTTAATTAAAATTGCATGCCCTATCTGAATCAGGTAAGTTTATTTTTGACTACATTGTGCCTTTAACTTGAAACTAGTTTTGCCATTTCATTATATTTAGAGATAACAGTTATCTGAATGTAACCTTATGTGCCATCCTTGCTGGTTATAAATTGAATATAATTTGTTTGCAATTAGTACACTGAATCTACAGTATTTGCTTCAGTTTTATTAATCAAGTAATTGCATAATTTTAATATTAATAGAATCAATAATAAACTGTAATTACAGAATCTATTTGAGTTGAAATTATTTTCATTTCGTAGGATCTCAAAACAATACAAAGAACATTGAAATATGCGCACCTTCGTTGACTAGAAATACTGAACTTTTCACGTAAATTAATTTGTGTGTTAAAGGGACAGTCTACAATCAAATTGTTATTGTTTTAAAATATAGATAATACCTTTATTACCCATTCCCCAGTTTCGCATAACCAACAGTTATATTAATATGATTTTTACCTCTGTGATTACCTTGTATCTAAGAACCTTCTTTCAGCCCCCTGATCACATGACTGACTGTTTATCTATTGACTTGCATTTAGTATTGTGTTGTGCTAACTCTTAAATAACTCCCTGTGCATTAACACAGTGTTATCTATATAACCCACATGAACTTATCAGTCTTTTGTTGAGAAAAGGAATTTAAAAAACATTTGATAAGAAGCAGCCCCCAAGGGCTTAGAAATTAGCATATGAGCCTACCTAGGTTTAGTTTCAACTAAGAATACCAAGAGAACAAAGCAAATTTGATAAAAGTACATTGGAAAGTTGATTAAAATTACAAGTCCTATCTGAATAATGAAAGCTTAATTTTGACTAGACTGTCCCTTTAAGTGTTAGAAAAAGTGCTTTCACATATCCTCTTAATGAAAACAATCAGCCTAACCTATAAATAAAACCGCTGCATCAAATGTTAATGAAATCTGGAATCATGGAATGCAATAAGTTTTTATGGTCTAATAGGGTTTTTTTTGTGTGTGTGTTTTTGATATAAAAAAAAGCACTGGCTGCTGAGATATAAATCTTTAAAAATACCTTAAAGTGATGGTAAACTCTCCCCTTTTTAAAATCAGATCCGGAATGTTAGTGATATTTTAGATGGAGTTTCATTCATCAGTTATAATGAAGTTGCACAATAACTCCGCCGCCCACTTCAAAAGTCTATTTCTCTGTCAAGCTAATTGTTTTAATTGTTGTCCAATCAGTGCTCTCCCCATATGGCACTTTATTGTAGCTAGAACACAGATTGGACAACAATTTAAACGATTAGCTCACAGAAAAAAACATAATTTATGCTTACCTGATAAATTTATTTCTCTTGTGGTGTATCCAGTCCACGGATCATCCATTACTTGTGGGATATTCTCCTTCCCAACAGGAAGTTGCAAGAGGATCACCCACAGCAGAGCTGCTATATAGCTCCTCCCCTAACTGCCATATCCAGTCATTCGACCGAAAACAAGCAGAGAAAGGAGAAACCATAGGGTGCAGTGGTGACTGTAGTTTAAAATGAAAAAATACCTGCCTTAAAATGACAGGGCGGGCCGTGGACTGGATACACCACAAGAGAAATAAATTTATCAGGTAAGCATAAATTATGTTTTCTCTTGTAAGGTGTATCCAGTCCACAGATCATCCATTACTTGTGGGATACCAATACCAAAGCTAAAGTACACGGATGAAGGGAGGGACAAGGCAGGTACTTAAACAGAAGGTACCACTGCCTGTAAAACCTTTCTCCCAAAAATAGCCTCCAAAGAAGCAAAAAGTATCAAATTTGTAGAATTTGGAAAAAGTATGAAGCGAAGACCAAGTCGCCGCCTTGCAAATCTGTTCAACAAAAGCCTCATTTTTAAAGGCCCATGTGGAAGCCACAGCTCTAGTAGAATGAGCTGTAATCCTTTCTGGAGGCTGCTGGCCAGCAGTCTCATAGGCTAAGCGGATTATGCTTCTTAGCCAAAAAGAAAGAGATGTTGCCGAAGCCTTTTGACCTCTCCTCTGTCCAGAGTAGACAACAAAGCAGATGTTTGACGAAAATCTTTAGTAGCTTGTAAGTAAAACTTTAAAGCACGAACCACGTCCAGATTGTGTAATAGACGTTCCTTCTTTGAAGAAGGATTAGGACACAAAGACGGAACAACAATCTCGATTGATATTCTTATTAGATACCACCTTAGGTAAAAACCCAGGTTTGGTACGCAGAACTACCTTACCTGCATGGAAGATCAGATAAGGAGAATCACATTGTAAGGCAGATAACTCGGAAACTCTACGAGCCGAGGAAATGGCTACCAAAAAAAGAACTTTCCAAGATAAAAGTTTGATATCTATGGAATGAAGAGGTTCAAACGGAACCCCCTGAAGAACTTTAAGAACCAAATTTAAGCTCCAAGGTGGAGCAACAGGTTTAAACACAGGCTTGATTCTAACTAAAGCCTGACAAAATGCCTGAACGTCTGGGACATCCGCTTGTGCAAAAGAATAGACAGTGCAGAAATCTGTCCCTTTAAGGAACTAGCTCACAATCCTTTCTCCAATCCTTCTTGGAGAAAAGATAATATCTTGGAAATCCTGACCTTACTCCATGAGTAGCCCTTGGATTCACACCAATAAAGATATTTACGCCATATCTTATGATAGATTTTCCTGGTGACAGGCTTTCGTGCCTGAATTAAGGTATCAATGACTGACTCGGAGAAACCATGCTTTGATAAAATCAAGCGTTCAATCTCCAGGTAGTCAGCCTCAGAGAAATTAGATTTGGATGGTTGAAAGGACCTTGAAGTAGAAGGTCCTGTCTCAGCGGCAGAGTCCATGGTGGAATGGATGACATGTCCACCAGATCTGCATACCAAGTCCTGCGTGGCCACGCAGGCGCTATCAAGATCACCGATGCTCTCTCCTGCTTGATTTTGGCAATCAGACGAGGGAGCAGAGGAAACGGTGGAAACACATAAGCCAGATTGAAGGACCAAGGCGCTGCTAGAGCATCTATCAGCGTTGCCTTGGGGTCCCTGGACCTGGATCCGTAACAAGGAAGCTTGGCGTTCAGGCGAGACTCCATGAGATCCAGTTCTGGTTTGCCCCAACGATGAACCAATTGTGCAAACACCTCCGGATGGAGTTCCCACTCCCCCGGATGAAAAGTCTGTCGACTTAGAAAATCCGCCTCCCAGTTCTCTACACCTGGGATATGGATAGCTGATAGGTGGCAAGAGTGAATCTCCGCCCAGCGAATTATCTTTGCGACTACTAACATCGCTAGGGAACTCCTTGTTCCCCCTTGATGGTTGATGTAAGCCACAGTCGTGATGTTGTCCGACTGAAATCTGATGAACCTTATTGTCGCTAGCTGAGGCCAAGCCTGAAGAGCATTGAATATCGCTCTTAGTTCCAGAATGTTTATTGGAAGGAGTGACTCCTCCTGAGTCCACGATCCCTGAGCCTTCAGGGAGTTCCAGACTGCACCCCAACCTAGAAGGCTGGCATCTGTCGTTACAATTGTCCAATCTGGCCTGCGGAAGGTCATACCTTTGGACAGATGGACCCGAGATAGCCACCAGAGAAGAGAATCCCTGTTCTCTTGATCCAGATTTAGTAGAGAGGACAAATCTGTGTAATCCCCATTCCAATGACTGAGCATGCAGAGTTGCAGCGGTCTGAGATGTAGGCGTGCAAACGGCACTATGTCCATTGCCGCTACCATTAAGCAGATTACTTCCATGCACTGAGCCACCGAAGGGCGAGGAATGGAATAAAGAACACGGCAGGAATTTAGAAGTTTTGATAACCTGGACTCAGTCAGGTAAATTTTCATTTCTACAGAATCTATCAGAGTCCCTTGGAAGGAAACTCTTGTGAGGGGGGATAGAGAACTCTTTTCCTCGTTCACCTTCCACCCATGCGACCTCAGAAATGCCAACACTATGTCTGTATGAAAACTTGGCAATTTGGAAGTTTGACGCCTGAATCAGTATGTCGTCTAAATAAGGGGCCACTGCTATGCCACGCGGCCTTAGGACCGCCAGAAGCGGCCCCAGAACCTTCGTAAAAATTCTTGGGGCTGTAGCTAACCCAAAGGGAAGAGCTACAAACTGGTAATGCCTGTCTAGAAAGGCAAACCTGAGAAACCGATGATGATCTTTGTGTATCGGTATGTGAAGATAAGCATCCTTTAAATCCACTGTAGTCATGTATTGACCCTCCTGGATCATAGGTAGGATGGTACGAATAGTCTCCATCTTGAATGATTGAACTCTGAGGAATTTGTTTAAGATCTTTAGATCCAAAATTGGTCTAAAGGTTCCCTCTTTTTTGGGAACCACAAACAGGTTTGAGTAAAATCCCTGTCCCTGTTCCTCCTTTGGAACTGGATGGATCACTCCCATAACTAGGAGGTCTTGTACACAGTGTAAGAATGCCTCTCTCTTTATCTGGTTTGCAGATAATTGTGAAAGGTGAAATCTCCCATTTGGGGGGGGGGGGGGGAAGCCTTGAAGTCCAGAAGATATCCCTGGGATATAATTTCCAACGCCCAGGGATCCTGGACATCTCTTGCCCACGCCTGGGTGAAGAGCGAAAGTCTGCCCCCTTCTAGATCCGTTACCAGATAGGGGGCCGTTCCTTCATGCTGTCTTAGAGGCAGCAGCAGGCTTTTTGGCCTGCTTACCTTTATTCCAGGCCTGTTTAGGTCTCCAGACCGTCTTGGACTGAGCAAAAGTTCACTCTTGTTTTGCATTAGAGGAAGTTGATGCCGCACTTGCCTTGAAGTTTCGAAAGGCACGAAAATTAGACTGGCCCTTGATTTGGACCTATCCTGAGGAAGGGCATGACCTTTTCCTCCAGTGATATCAGCAATAATCTCCTTCAAACCAGGCCCGAATAGGGTCTGCCCCTTGAAGGGAATGTTAAGCAGCTTAGACTTTGAAGTAACGTCAGCTGACCATGAATTAAGCCATAGCGCTCTGCGCGCCTGGATAGCAAAACCAGAATTCTTAGCCGTTAGTTTAGTCAAATGAACAATGGCATCAGAAACAAAAGAATTGGCTAGCTTAAGTGCTCTAAGCTTGTCAAGTATGTCATCCAATGGAGTCGCTACCTGTAAAGCCTCTTCCAGAGACTCAAACCAGAACGCCGCAGCAGCAGTGACAGGAGCAATGCATGCAAGGGGCTGTAGGATAAAACCTTGTTGAATAAACATTTTCTTAAGGTAACCCTCTAACTTTTTATCCATTGGATCTAAGAAAGCACAACTGTCCTCGACAGGGATAGTAGTACGCTTTGCTAGAGTAGAAACTGCTCCCTCTACCTTAGGAACTGTCTGCCATAAGTCCCGTGTGGTGGCGTCTATTGGAAACATTTTTCTAAAAATAGGAGGGGGAGAGAACGGCACACCTGGTCTATCCCATTCCTTAGTAATAATTTCTGTAAACCTTTTAGGTATTGGAAAAACATCAGTGCACACCGGCACTGCATAGTATTTATCCAGTCTACACAATTTCTCTGACACTGCAATTGTATCACAGTCATTCAGAGCAGCTAAAACCTCCCTGAGTAACACGGAGGTGTTCAAGCTTAAATTTAAATGTAGAAATATCAGAATCAGGTTGCATCATCTTCCCTGAGTCAGAAATATCACCCACAGAAAGAAGCTCTCCTTCAGCTTCTGCATATTGTGAGGCAGTATCAGACATAGCTCTTAAAGCGTCAGTATGCTCTGTATTTCGTCTCACCCCAGAGCTATCTCGCTTTCCTCTAAATTCAGGTAGTCTGGCTAATACCTCTGACAGTGTATTATCCATGACTGCCGCCATGTCTTGTAAAGTAGACGCTATGGGCGCCCTAGATGTACTTGGCGCCATTTGAGCGTGAGTCCCTTGAGCGGGAGTCAAAGGATCTGACACGTGGGGAGAGTTAGTCGGCATAACTTCCCCCTCGTCAGATTCCTCTGGTGATAAATTTTTTAAAGACAGAATATGATCTTTATTGCTTAAAGTGAAATCAGTACATTTGGTACACATTCTAAGAGGGGGTTCCACCATGGCTTTTAAACATAATGAACAAGGAGTTTCCTCTATGTCAGACATGTTTGTACAGACTAGCAATGAGACTAGCAAGCTTGGAAAACACTTTAAATCAAGTTAACAAGCAAATATAAAAAACGGTACTGTGCCTTTAAGAGAAACAAATTTTGTCAGAATTTGAAAAACAGTGAAAAAAGGCAGTAAATCAAACAAAATTTTTACAGTGTGTATAATAAGCTAACAGAGCATTGCACCCACTTGCAAATGGATGATTAACCCCTTAGTTCAAAAAACAGATCAAAAAACCGATAAACGTTTTTTTAACAGTCACACCAACTGCCACAGCCTTGCTGTGGGCTTACCTTCCCCAACAAACGATTTTGGAAAGCCTAAGAGCCCTTTAGAGATGCCCTATAGCATTCAGGGGACTCCTGGAGGAAGCTGGATGTCTCAGTCTGTAAAAGTTACTGCGCAAAAAAGCGCTAAACTAGGCCCCTCCCACTCATAGTAACACAGTGGAAAGCCTCAGGAAACTGTTTCTAGGCAAATTTAAGCCAGCCATGTGGAAAAAACTAGGCCCCAATAAAGTTTTATCACCAAAGTATATATAAAAACGTTTAAAAATGCCAGCAAACGTTTTATATTGTAAATATAAAAGAGTATTAACCTCAGAAAGTAAGCATGATACCAGTCGCTATTAAATCACTGTATTCAGGCTTACCTTACACAAATTTGGTATCAGCAGCATTTTCTAGCATTCACATCTTCTAGAAAAAATCTTAACTGCACATACCTCATAGCAGGATAACCTGCACGCCATTCCCCCGCTGAAGTTACCTCTCTTCAGTCATGTGTGAGAACAGCAATGGATCTTAGTTACAACCTGCTAAGATCATAGAAAACACAAGCAGATTCTTCTATTTTTCTGCCTGGGACAATATAGTACAACTCCGGTACCATTTAAAAATAACAAACTTTTGATTGAAGCAAGATAACAGCTACATTTCACCACTTTCCTCTTACTACCTCCATGCTTGTTGAGAGTTGCAAGAGAATGACTGGATATGGCAGTTAGGGGAGGAGCTATATAGCAGCTCTGCTGTGGGTGATCCTCTTGCAACTTCCTGTTGGGAAGGAGAATATCCCACAAGTAATGGATGATCCGTGGACTGGATACACCTTACAAGAGAAATAGACCTTTGAAGTGGTATTTGAATTCCAGATCTGTTTTTAAAAAGTAGAGAGCTTACCATCACTTTAATGTGGTACATTTTTGTGAAAGTCAGACCACACATGCACACATGCAAACAAAGTATTTATTCTGCACAGGCCAGCACATTAAAAAGAGAAAAAGAAAAATGCAATGTCCATTTAAGGAAAAGTAACGGAGTAATAATTTATCACACTAGTTATTTGTATTGGAACAAGATTGCCACATTAAAAGGCTACATATTGCTATTCCAATTAAAGCTATCTGGTTTGAGCATAATGCTTATTTAAAGGAACAGTCTACTCCAAAAATGTTATTGTTTAAAAAGATAGATAATCCCTTTATTACCCATTCCCCAGTGTTGCATAACCAACATGGATATAAATATACGTTTTACCTCTTATTACGTTGTATCTAAGCATCTGAAGACTGCCCCCAATTTCAGTTCTTTTGAGAGACTTGTATTTTAGCCAATGTTGACTCAAATAACTCCACGGGAGTGAGCACAATATTAATTATATGTCACATGAACTAGCGCTGTGTAGCTGTAAAAAACACCCAGTCAAAATGCACTGAGATAAGAGGCAGCCTTCAAGAGTGTAGAAATTAGCATATGAGCCTACCTAGGTTTAAATTTCAACAACAATACCAAGAGAACAAAGCAAATTTGAT